>NC_047069.1:14989091-15291667 GCF_902459465.1 Asterias rubens
AAACAAATGTTGTTCCCCTTACCTCTCCCCAGATTCCAGCTGTGTCCCTGATGTCATTCTTTCGGTAGGACAGTTGTCGGATGCAGTTATTGACCGCCAGGCTGCTCTTGCCCGGCGAGAGATCTGAGTCCTCCATCTCCACCCATCCCAAGGAGCGGACGTGGAAGCGGATACCCCTCGGCTACAAGACGACGGAGGAGAAGAAACAAGATTAAAGGCGGTTACAATGTGAGCTCTAATGAACCACCAGGGAGGAATGAAGATGTTCGGGGGGGGGGGGGGGGGTAGGGGTGACTTCGGGAGGAGGTCATACTCTCTGTCTTGTCTTTAGGCGAGTGAACCTTTCCTCCCCCAGATTTCCCCCTCTTTTTCCTTTGGTGATTGGATCAGAACACAAAGAGTTATTTTTGAATTCAGGAGGAGGTCACACTCTCAGTGTTGTCTTTAGAGTGAGTGAACTTTTCAACCCCCCCCTCTCTTTTTTCATTGGTAAATGGATCAGAATAGAAAGAGTTATTTTTGAACTATTTTTGAATTCAGGAGGTGGTCACACTCTCAGTGTTGTGTCAGGGTGAGTGAACTTTTCATCCTCCCTCCCTCAGATGTTACCCATTTTTTTCCTTTGGTAATTGGATCAGAACAAAAAGAGTAATTTTTGAAGGTGGTTTTCATTGCAGCGGGTTTGCTTGTCCTACTTTTGCCGAGTTTTTAATTTACTAGAAGTAACAAACAAGCTGTGAAAGTTTGGGGTGTGTATGCAAGAAAAAATCACTTGTATTAATTCAAGTTGCTTAATCCTTTAAAGGCAGTGGACACTATTGGTAATTACTCAAAATAATTATTATCATAAAACCTTTCTTGATTACGAGTAATGGGGAGAGGTTGATAGTATAAAACATTGTGAGAAACTATTCATTTCTGTATAATCATCACAATATTCCCAGACACCACAGATATTATTCATGTTTTTAATCAAATACTTGTCAATAAAAATATCAACAAAAACAACTTGAAACAGAAATTTTGTTTTTTGGAAACATTGAAAAATTTCATTTTTGGACAGGACCTTCAGTTTGACCGCTTTGATATGGTAAAAAATGGCGGCCGTTTGCAGCCACTAAAAATAATGGGCATGTTTTGTAACAAGCTGCACGTGGATGCTATGGTCTCTTATAATAAAGGAGCACCAAATCATTTCATTTTCTCCACTTCTTTACTAAGAAAAATGCCTTGAGATCAACTACTCCAAGATAATCCTTAATACTCACGCTCTTTTCTTTTGATGTCGGTGGTTCTGGATCTTTCTCTGAGCCTGGTCCCAGTTTGAGGTTAGCGTAGCGTATTGTGGACTGCTGAAAGTCCTTCAAGCTGTTATCCCCGTCTCCTCCATCCTGACTCTCCGATTCTGTGTTCAACCTCTCCAGCTGCAGGGCCAAGAAAAGGACAACAAGAATTCAATAACAATCTAAATCTTAGATAAACTCTTCCTAGAAACACTTCCAGCAGGGTTGAAATGGTGGATTTGTTGTTTTCCCTTGCACTGACGTGTGTAAGCTCTGTGCACTCAGTATTTTCCCTGTGTTTTGTGAAAAAAAATCACAGGCATATTACTCGGGTGGGATTCAAACCCACAACCTTTGCCAATCTAGAGCAGATGTCTTACCAACTAGACCACCGAGAGTGCCCGGTAGAGAGGCAGTTTGAATCCTACATTTTAGCAGCGGGTACTGCAACGATTTATGTTAAATTTAACATATGATTTGAGTCATTTCAATGTGGAATCAATATAAAAAATGAAATT
The DNA here is from genome assembly GCF_902459465.1 of Asterias rubens. Taxonomy (NCBI): domain Eukaryota; kingdom Metazoa; phylum Echinodermata; class Asteroidea; order Forcipulatida; family Asteriidae; genus Asterias; species Asterias rubens. Next base: position 14,990,893 of record NC_047069.1, read on the forward strand.
GATCCCATCGGTATAGTGGAGTTATTTAAATCCCGTGTACAATTTAACGACCCCCCCCCCCCAAGGATAAAAAACAATGACTAAACAACTACATAATTTAAAAAAATTCTTTTCAGTATTTGTCCCAAGTTAATGATTTTTCCGAGACGTTTATTGTGACCTGTATGAATAATAATCCTACAGCAAATCACATTAAATCACACAAGTAAAAAAACAATCAGATTTTTGCTTTGAGAATACATTTCTTGAGAAATATTCTCCATAAAATTAGCCAATGTTCCCTAATATTTGTCTTTCATCACTGTCTTAACACACCAAAAGTATGCGCACGCTACATTAATAAGTAAGAAAAACAGTGAGAGGCCCTCCGTCACTTCTGGCACAGTGCCAAATCCATCTCATCCCCTGCATTTCATTTCACACCTTCCCCGCTGGAGAGTCCATACTCTGCTCGCGTGCAAAATAAAACCGGCCACCAGCCTAGGGGCCAAACCACTACCCCGATGCTTCATTTGCGTTAAAAGCGCGCAGGCATGTATAAATCCACGATGCATAATGCTGTGCAGAGGTGATGGGCAAACCTTAGCTGCGTGTGTGTCCCATGGACTTGTACAGTTTGATCATGTGTGTGAAATGTCACATTAAAGATGGTTGCTAATGCATCGGACATGTAGGAATTATGTTTCAGTAATATTCAAGTAATTGGTTGAGTTGAAATGTGTTTCTATCCCAGAGAGGGCGTGGGGAGTCCCATGCTGGAAATCCAAACAAAGGGAGAAGGAAATGTGACGAATGACAGGGGGAAATCAAGTTTTTAAAAGGAGAATACTCAACAACCACCTTTGATATTTGTCTGTTTTAGTGAAATGACAAAAAATGTACAGGTAATGTTTTAAACCACAACATCAGACTTGTATTTTTTTAAATGGGCATTACTCATTTCAAGAACAGTTTAAAAACTCATCTACGTAGAGAAGCATTTTGTTAAGTTTATTTTTCTTATTAGTTTATGCTACTTTCATTGCTTTTGTTTTGTTTTTGTAGAGCAGCACCATGAGCGCCGCTTTCGGCAGATACAGGCGATATAAAAGTATCAATTATTATTATTATTAATATGTTATTTTCACGACTTTGAACTGTTTTTTTTGTTGTTGATGGAACTACATCTCTGGGGGATTCAGGGTTTGCCTATAACTTTTTCACTGACGGCCAGCAGGATCAGTTAGGATTTCACTAGTTCATAAACTTTTTCACTTGTCCATAATTTATATCGAACAGCGAAGCTTTTCCAAACTGAGGCAGGCCTCGAATTTCATATTTGAGAGGGTAAGGCCATTTTCATTTTGAAAAAGGCACTTCTATTGGGAAATCTTAAAATCTATGGACAACTTTTGAAGGGGTACCAAGGCCAAGACCAGGGCAACAAAGGCGATCGGCCTCCATGGTCTCCGTGAAATTGCAGGCCTGCTGAGGTAGCCGGTCGGACCACTGATCCTTGGGTGTTTTAACTGGCATTTGGGCAGCAGACCACTGTTGATGTATAGTGAGAACGCCTGGAATGGTACTGCTTTGACTTTATAATCAATCAGCTTTTCAGACTGGATCTCATCCTCAAATTTTCAATCAGTAGTTTCCACTACTTTGTCTTCAAATGAACCAAGTGTTCACCTTATTGCAACTGACAGCCCTAGCTCTACCAAGACAACAGTTTCTTGACATGTTTCTTCAAGACGGTTGTACGTGTGTGACTCATGCAGTAGCCTGCAGTCCACACTCTTCAATAAGAAGACGTTTCTACTCCTTGATTCTGACGGAGTCTTGTTGAGAGATTTCATGACAGTTAGCGATGGATAAAGAGAGTACAATTGCACAACTAGATTAAGCTTAGATTAGATTGCTCTGTTTTACGGCGGAGTTTATTGCAATGTTGTCATGTTGTGTCAATGTCTTTGGGAGTAGGAACGGATGAGAAGAAGATGAGGCTAATGTATCTCATGTACATGTGTACAGCAACTTCTTTACTTTAACCCATCTCAGCCTGACTGGTCACAAAAAGACATTCCCTATCTTTAATGTAATGGATATTTTGTCATGTTTCCCACCTCATATCACTAATAATCAGAGTGTAAAAAAAAGACATGTCTGGTTTACCCGTAGATAGGCACTAACAGCATTTGTGTGTTCTACAGCAAATTCATTAGATAGGCAGATTAAAGACAGAGTATAAAGACAAAGTAAAACAAATTGTAACAAAAATAAAGATGGAATGGAACTAATAAAGAGTAAACAAATAAGTGGGTGTTCTGATCTGTCACATAATCCTAAACAAGAATATATCTTTTATTGACTTGTATATGCAGCTCAGTATTTTATCTTCTCAAAAAAAAAAATCTCTCAGCCACTGTATGAGTATCAGTAGTACCCACTGTTGGGAAAAGACTAGACAAAATGGCAAACGTATCCACGAGAGATTTTTTACAAAGGTGTTAAAAATAAACCCAGACTTTAGGAGACGGTCAAGGGAAAACCTTGTAGGAAGGGAAATTGCTAGGGGGAAGTGAGGAAGGAAAACCCCACAATTAATGAGCGGTCAAGAAATAAATCCAGACTTTATGAGACGGTCAAGGGAAAACCTTGTAGGAAGGGAAATTGCTAGGGGAACTTAGGAAGGAAAACCACACAATTAATTAATGAGCGGTCAAGGAAATTTGTCTTCGAGATAAATATGTGACGCCCCATATAAAAAAAAATAGCAGAGCTTATATGTTGTTTGGACGTACTATGGAGGCCTGAAGTAGGTGCTACCAAAGATTATAGAGCGCCGCAAGGCGCAAGATGCGGAACTGAAGCTTTATCTTTTGTTGGAACGTGAAATACTCATGGGCGCCATTTCAGCAAGTGAATGTATTGTTTTCCATTGATAGGAATGGTCATTGTCTGCACTGATCTGCACTGATGTACTGTTGTATCAAAAGAGTTACTTGCCGAAATGGCGTCCAGTGGGATTTCATATTCCAGCCCGAGTCCCGCATCTTGCGCCTTGTGGCGCTTTATAATCTTTGGTGCTACTTGAAAACTTTCTATTCATATATTTGTTGAGCAAATAACAAAATATTCTCAGTTCCTTATTTTAGGTTGTCAAAAAATGTAAAGAAAATGTTGTAATAAGTTGTATATGATATAATTTGTATAATCCCACTCTAGTAAATTGTTCTTTCTTAAACCCCAAAAATCATTGATTGTACACTTAACATTTTTCATCAAGTCGTTACCACATGTCAGGAAGACCAAACAGCTTGCGTCCCAAACACTGAACTTCTAGTAGTTATTTTGATTATTTTTAAGATCTCCATTCAGTTTGAAGATACACGTCTTAATTCATCTTACTGAAGTGTTTCATCTATTAATATTCGAGACCCTTAAGATTTTCATCCGCTTTTCCTGATGAAAATGTCTCCTCAGGCTATATGATAAAAAATTCAAGCGTCTAAAAATAACGGCTTGAAATTAAAACCTATGCATATATACATCTCCTATGCTGCAGCGGGACTTCTTCTTTCCTCTACGTGTCAGTTCTTCACCATCTTCTTCTCGTTCTTTCTCAAGAGGGTTTGCCGAGTCTCGACCGGACAGGCAGGTAATGGACTGAAAGCCGTATACGTCCATATGTGCACCGTGCATTTGATCACTCGTTACCAGGTAAATTGCTCTCACTCAGCAAACATGTCCAGACAGACCACGCGTAGCTCTGCAGTTACGGTTTCCTTTTTTTCTTAATCAAATATTCGCCAGCAATTTGCCCACTGACTGCATTTTCTCCGAACGTCTTGGCTCGATGCAGTGGGTGTGGGAGAGCTGTGGGTTAATATAAAAGCAGCAAAGCGGTTTGATTTTTTGGATTATTGCAAGGGGGTACTCGTTTTAATCAGAATTTGTTTTTAAGTTATTTTCAGATGGAAAAACAAAATCCACTATCCTCAGCAGTCAACATTTCCCTTTATTAACTAAATAAATATTTACATAATGTTTTTTTAAATTATTAATCTTTAAAGATGTAATATTCCATTTTGTCAGAGAATATCTAAGAATATCTTCTTTTTGCTTTCTTTTTGTCTTACCAGAAATGCATATTAAAAAAACCATTACCGGGGACAAGGGGGCAATTGTCTTCATTGCCTGCAAGAGAAGTATCAGTCTTACCATTCTAAAAATAAAACCCCAATGCTTTAGTGCTTCTGTATTTCTTATGACCTTATATGCCCAGACATAGCAACTACAGTTGATGTTTTGACTCTTTTCTTTGTCACTAAAATATTGTTGAAAAAATATTGAAAGCAGAAATTTTGTTTTGCATTGTTAATTTAACAACAGAGAAACATTTGAATATGTCAACTCCGGACATGACTTTGACGTAAGTAGTTGAGTGAAATTTAAACATTTTTGAGTGGAAGTAAGTCAAAATCTTGCAGCCATTCAAGGCTGTTATTGGCATTTTTGCCACAGCTGCTTGCGAAGTTCCGATTTGCGACCACTGTTGTCTGTTAACGGGTTAAACATGTCAAACATCATTTTATTGCAGTGTACCACGATCAACCACGAAGTGAACTTTAAGCCCTATTGAATTTATATGAGTGTTTCTGGGTAAAATATATGAGGTACTTCAATTTGTAATAAAATGTTCCATGGTTAAATCGGTACCTTGAGTGCTTTTGAAATCTTGAATGAAACGTGTCAGATGTGATGTTCCTTACACTTGTGTCTACTGGTGGGTTTTTTCATGTGGCGTGTGATATTAAAAATGACATTTTCCCCCAATTTTTGTTATACAAATACATAGACAAATTTTAGCACTATATAATGATAATAATAATAATGGACATTTATAAAGCACCAGTATTCCATAGTTTTGATGCTTACAGCTGGTGCACAACAAAAATTTATTTTTTCATTGGGCTGTTTTGGGTCTTTTTTTTTCATTCTCAAACTAGCAGGAGATATTAAAAAGTTAACCAAAGCAAACAATATTTTTTAGAACTTACAAATTTTAAAATTTTAAAAACTCATTGACCTTGTATTTTCAAATCAGATTTTTTCACAAAGGCAATCAGTTAACAACACTGCATATATTTTTTACTCTAAGCAGTGGGTTAAAAAGGAAATCCTATAGATAAAATCATAATTGAATTTTTGGAAGTTGGTGAGGAATTGCACGTACTAAAAAATAAATTTAAACTCTTTCGAAACATGCGGTTGGACCTAATGAGAAATTATTGACGACCTGCTCAAGGGAAGTACGTAAGACGTCACTAAGAAATAAACCTCAGATGACGGCTTCCAATAAATTCATCCTTAAGAATTAACAAGAAAAAGAAGACGGCGCGAAAAAAAATCTAATCCTTCGTGCCAGCCAGGCTGCTAGAGCGCGGTCCAACATTGCTTATCTTACAGCAGTTGTGTCGATGAGTCATCCTTAACCCTCGCTACGCAAGCGGAATAATTGAAGAACGAAGCAGCCCTACTGCCTCAAGTACGCAGCCGCGCAAACCTAGCCTCCGCTCAGATTGATTACGCATCATTTCCCTTGGGCTTTCAGCACACAGGTCCGTCAAAAAACACCAAGGAGTAAGAAAAGAAAAAATGGACAGCACGGACGGAGGATGCTGGAATTCATACCGATGGTATTTCTCTCCATGGCTACTAATGCAATGTAGGTGTTAAGAAAAAGAGATGGTGGTTGGAAGGGGGGGGTATGATTGAGCTGAGCAGTGCAATTACGCCGCCGTACAGTACTGCTTGTGTTTGCTTATGAATTGATGTGTGCAGTAATGCGCGACTGGCGCCTCGCAATGTATACAACTAACAACCTGTGGAGTGCTGCTATTGTTTTTCCTTCCAATGAGATGCCTGACTGAAAATCCTGTTTGCAGAAATTATCTGGTGGGGAAAATGGATTTGATGTAGAAATGTGGTCCCTTGATTTTATGATTGGTTAGACAAGACAATTTCAAAGACTATAAAATAAAAAATATCAGAGATTGAAGCTTAGGCTGATGCATCTACAGGCCTTTAACTTCGCTCTTAAAGGGGCACAGCAATTTTCCTCTTGTAAGGGGTACTTCTTAGGTGAAAAATGTAAATTTGAATTGAAACCTTGCAAATGGCACTACACCAAAAGCATAGGGCACCACGGCAATCGCTGTGGGCGGCGTGGGTTAATTTGAGGCCTTCATGTATAGCCTGCTTCTGTAGTTCCTTAATGTCAATAAAAAGAGGCTACGTGTAGGAGGACAAGGTTTGTCATATTTTATCAGTGGGGGTTAGGCTGTGTCACAATTGGCGACTGCGGCTCTGGCTGCGGCTATTGCTCAGGTTTTTTTGCTAAAGGTTGTTGCTATGGGCATCCTATGCTTCAATGCTTGTTCACATGACAACCAAGCCGCAGCTGCACTTGTAACTGCTAATTTGGACACGGTCTAACATATCAAATTTGTCATTGGTGTGATAAGCATGTATTCAATTCCATTTCGTAGTTTATACAAACTGTTTTTATAGTGGGCATGCCATCAATAAATTAAGCTTGATATTGAAATATAAATTCATTGGCTCTTTGTAGGATAGACTTTAATGAGGTCTGCATCATTAAATAAGAGATGGGGAACACATCATACACAATTTCAACTGAAATTTGACACACCAGTCTTTGCTGACCTGAAGAAGGTTCGATGCAAAAGATTCCCCCTACTTGTACACCATGCATTTTAATGAAATACTGGATTCAGTCTGAGGAATTTAACTAGCACTTTGCAATAATGCTGGGCGTAGAGCTCTCAGTTCCTGGAATGTTAGACAATATGTGTCCGAGTTTTATGTTTCCTTGCGTGTACTGACTGTACTACTGAAGTCTGGCTCGCCATTTTGAATTTGTGAAATCACGGATATTAACAAGCGCATCCGCGGCTCCATGTCAAACTAATAACATTCTCATCATCTCAGTCATTCGATCCCGTGAATGTAATCTAGTAACGTCAGATTTGAAAGCTGAAAGTCTACAAAAGATTTCTAACATAGAAGATTTATTCATTCATCTGCTTCGCTTCTCTTCTAATTCCCCCCTGACCTCTGCAAGCATGGAAATGTCAAATTGCTTAATTCCGGCATACATCGGGACAACGGGGCAACATCGGGCGGCGGTGTTTGTCAGTTCACCTCGAGGGATATCAAGTCACGACTGGATCACTCGGTGCCGGCTGATGTCATGAATGAGTTATAATGTTCCCGTATGAAGCCCTGATGATACCCAAAGCCGGCGAAATCAAACGAGGAAAAAAAGCAAAAGCGAGCTTGCATTGGTTCATGTTTTCTTCACAATTTTGAGATGAATGAGTTATAATATTCCTGCATGAAGCCTTGACACCCAAAGCCGCCAAAATCAAACAAGTTTTACTTACAATAAAAAAAGGAAATAAAGGAGCAGTGTTTGAGATGAATGAGTTATAAAATTCCTGCATCAAGCCCCGATGATACACTAAGTCCCCGAAATCAAAAAAGGAAAAATAGGTAAAATCAAGCATCAGCATGGGCTCATGTTTACTTAATGATTTTGAGATGAATGAGTTATTCCCCCGCAGTGAAGCACCAATAGTGATACCTAAAGCCGCCGAGATCCAAAAGAGGGAAAAATAGGCAAAGGCAAGCATGCATGGTTCATGTTTACTTAACATTATGGAGATGAATGAGTTATTCCCCAGAATGAAGCACTGTTACCCAAAGCCGCAGAAATAACAAAACAATAACAATCGGGAAAATACGCAAAAGCAAGCATGCATGAGTTGATGTTAACTTCACAATTTTGAGTAATGAGTCATAATATTCCAGGTACCCGGGAAAAAAGGGAAAAATAGGCAAAAGCAAAAATGCCAGGGTTCATATTTATTTTCCTTGTTTGTGTTTAATTTACTAGTACTATTTTTTTTTTTTTGCTTGACCCTACATTGCGCCATAAAAATCGATCATCCATATTTCATGTTTATTTTACAATTTTCATTGTTACAATTATGTTTTGTTATCCTCACAAATCCTGTATATAACCATTATCAAATTTGACTTCATTCAAGAGTAAAAAATGGTTCTGGTATGAAACAATGATGTTAAATATCCTTCCAAATCCTGCATAAAACATTTGGCTTCCTCCATTATTTTTAGCTTCCGCTTCACCCATTACCCAAATCATTAATATTCAGACTTGAATCTCTAAAAGGCACAACGGGATGGAGAGAGCAGCGAAGCTGAATGCAAACTTGCACTCTCTACTCACATTAATGCGCCCAGATCTTTTTTAAACTTGCACATCAAGGCGGTTATTTTATCTCCTAATGGGTTATACTCTTAAAAAGACAAATATTGTAAAGGGTTTTGTCTGAGGTGTTTGACCAAAACGACCTCTTAAATTTCCCAAAAGGATCACTGTTTTTTGTTTGAATAACATAGATCTAATTTAAATTCAGTGGTTTACTATTCACAATTCCCAGCAGAATAAAATCAGCATTAAAAAGGAAATGGAGGCATATCGTCAATCATCCTGTAACCCTTTCATGCACCATTTATTTTAGTGATAAATTGATCGGATGGACACCTTAAATTATTTATAATATCAATTTCTTGTAAAAATGGTAACCCCCAAAAAACATTTGACAACAGCACCCTCCGATCTGAAAACTGTATGGTTGTGCGATCTTAATTTGTTGTTTTACATCTATTTTCGGAAGAGACTTAAACCAGTCTCTAGCGCCTGGTCTGTGCATGACAGATTTAAACAAAATTGCATTAAAAAAAAAATTCACCTTTAAGATGATTTAACAATGAAAATATTTGAGGCAGGTCAGATTTTCTGCAGGGATTTCTTCTTGGAAGATGGAGGAATTTTAAAGTTGTAACTTATATTAAAATGAAACAGAAGGCCAGAATGGTGACCTATCTACTATACAGACGATGTGACCTAGGTTTACATTCAAACCACCCTCCGTTGACAAAACACTGTACACGTCATGTTTCGCCTGGCAAAAAGACGTGTAGTCATGGTAAGATTGCATACACTTTCTAGCTGGCTGCCAAAACACAAAGCTTTTGCCCGGTGGTGTGCGCGCGAATCATGTTATGGTTTTCGAGTGACGTCAGAGGTCACATCGTCTATACAGTACATATTTTAATCATTTTAAATACTTTCAAAACAGGTATTAAAATGATTGAAAATTGTGTTCATGTCTCCGCCCCCCAAAAAATTGCTTTCCTCACCAAATTTCTCTGCTGCACAAATTCATTAGTTATTTCATAAAAAATCCTTTATCTTGTATTATTTTTTAATTTATTATCCTGTAGAATAGCAGACAAGCCATTACCATGCACTCTCCAAACATCCTTTCCTGATGGCATTTTAATGAGCACATCGTATCCAATGATACTTCAAACCAATAAATCCATAACAAAATGGCGGCAAACACCAAGATGCAAGAAATCCTGCCCCACGTTTGAAAAAAAAAAAAAATCCCAGCCAAAGAAAGGTTCCTATTACAAAAACCACAATGCCCAAGACAAAGTGGTCTGTGCAGAAAAATCAATTATGAGCATAATGGCCTCGCTTTCTGGATTTGATAATTTGGTCGGGTGTGGGCCTTAGGGTAAGCAGATGCTGCCCCCCGACGCATTAGCGCGGAGATGCTGTGCAGCTCATTAGTGGAACACTATACCACCGGGCTTGCCACTCATTAATTTGATTTGTGTTTGGAAGATGCTGAAATTGGAGTGGATCATGTGGTCTGTACTGTTTCCCGGTAGAATTGTGTAGCCTGTGTAGGACCCAATTTCATAGAGCTGCTTAGAGCAGCAACTTTGCTTAAAAAATTTATGCTAAGCAAAACTTAGCGGTCTGTGGTCTGTACAGTGTCGTAGTAGAAATGTTTAGCCTGTTTATGACCCAATTGCATAGAGCAGATTAAGCAGAGGGTTGTCCTCAACAGGATACCATAGTTAGAGGTACTTTGGCTTGAAACCTATTTTAATAAGCACAATTTCGTTGTGCTTAGCTATTTTTTGTGCATAAGCAGTTTATGAAAATCGTGCGCAGGTCCTTAATTTCAATTTAAAAGGGGCAAGGGATTTTTTTCCTGCTGGATGGTCAAACCAATTGGGGCAATTTATTAAATGGCACTCTGGCAGAAATAAAGCAAGATAGTTCTCTAAGAACAAACTCTACCTGGCAAGTAGATACGCACATGGTGTTACCGCAAACCAAATATACATTGATACCTCACCATGCAATGCCTCAAATCCTATATAAGATATGTCCACATGCACATGCAGCTGATAAGCAAACAGATTTACATGAAACTGTCTGATTCACTGCAGGAAATGTATTTATGCAATGTATGTAGGGTAATATTTGAACACATTTTGTCACTGGTATATCATGCAGTTCTTGCACTTTTTTAGAGGTCACTAGCAATGCTTATAATGCCATTAACAATTTAATGGATGCAAAATTATGAATCATTTGCAACATTTTCTCAGTTGTTGCAATCATTTCATGGCTACTATTTATGCAAATCCCCTGCATATCTCCCAGTTATTCTCACACTCTCCTAATCTCAGGACAAATCTTATTACAAATATAAATGTGTAATTTTACCCTTAAAAATACCTTCAGTGATGGTGATTGGTGAAATAAAATATTATTTATTGTAGAACTTTAAAAAAAAAAGTTCAAGTTTCTAAAATATCTGGGGGTTGCAGTTTCAAGCCTTACTCTAGTCATCGTTTCTTTGTTCAACCGAATCTTGTTTTTAAATTTATACAATCTTTTCGTCATATTTTTACGCATGACAATGTAGTGCTTGAAAATCAAAAGGCTGTTGATTTAATGGGAGACTTTTGAGAAGATGGCACGGGTCCAACTCACCAATAAGTTTTGATTGTTCTTAGTGATGAGAACAGTAGAAAAAGACAGTGAGTGTAACATCTTTATCATCTCAAAAGTCTAGCACTAATGAGATGCGAATGTCTTAGCAATGTGCATTCTTCACACTAAAAGAGAGACACTTGTTTTATAAACCAGGCAATTTTTGCTGACTTTCAGGTGGCAAAACAACCAAATAAAGTGATATTTCTGAGAGAAAATTTCATTCAAGAACAAAAGATACCTACCGATCTTGCAGGCTTCCTTGGTGGACTAGTGGAAGATTCACCATTCACAGGCGACGGTGGATTCCACTGGGTGGTGCCGCTAGGTACATGCCAATAGTACGTGCCTCTCATATCAGCAACCTCCTTCCATCCAGGAGGCAAAGATGTTGGCTTCTGCAAGGTGCTCTTCTTAAGCGGGTCTTTGTTGGTCTTGGGTTCAGGGGTACTCTCAACTCCAGACTCAGCTTCGTCGTCCAGCGATACTTTGTCCGAGCTCCTCGAGTCCTCGATCAGAGTACTCAGAGATGGTTTGCTTCCTTCCCGAAGCAGCACACCAGGACGTTTGATGGGAGAAGCTTTGTCGTCTATGGAGGTTTCGCTCACGTAGCCGTGATCGTGCTGTCCGTTTGTCGGCGAGAGGAGTTCTTTTGAAAAGCCTTCCTCCTGGACACGGAGTCCGAAACTGTTGTAAAGCATCTCGTATGTGGACTCGCAGTCAGTGCTGTCATCATCCATGGTCGAAGGACCGGAATCATAAGGGGTGGCGTGCTGGGGAGGTTCGTATAATCCTTCTCTGATCTCACTCTCATCGTCCGAGTCACTGATGCTCCCGTTAATGGAGGCTGTCTCATCATCCGGGTTCTCCATCCGACCCTTTGCAATGGATTCTAGGTTTGCGTAGTAACGGAGGAAGCCTCCCAAGTTGGCGGCGCGGACCTCCTCCTCGGGGGAGACCAGATCGGCATCGGGATCCTTAGGTTCTTCTCTGTCTTCTCCATCCAGCTTGTCCAACATTTTCATTCTCTTAGAGTCCTTTTCCCGCCCGCAGTCTTTCGATGATTCATCCTCGTTTCTCATCTCCTGCTCGTCTTCCTCCTCCTCATCCTCATCATCTTCATAATCATCTTCTTCACCGTCGTCTATAAAATCAATGTCAGCGAACATGGCTTCCGCTTTCTTCTTGTTCCTCTCTCTCAGGATGTTGTCGTCAGCGACGGTGAGTCTCTCATCCAGCTCTCCGTCGCTGTCAACCAACGCTTCCAAAGGGTTTCCGATCCCCATCGTGGAGAGGTCCGTGGAGGCGTACTTGGTTCGACTCTTCTCCGAGCCGGAGTTCCTCTTGGATCCGCCGTTGTCGAACTCGAAGGTGAGATTGGTATTTATGAGGGCTTCGTCCAGGGACAGGCCTAAGGATTTGTTGTCGTTCTCCAGAGCATCGCTAAGCTTGTTGGACAGTGAGTTGCTGGTGGTGGTTGTGTTTGCGTTGACTTGATCGGCCGGCGAGATAGCGTTACTATCGTAGGAAGGATTGATTAGGGATGTCATAGCCTCTTTGGTCTCTTTGGTGTCTGAGGAAGAAAAAGAAAATATAGAGGGAAATTTAAGATTTACAATGGAAAACGGCAAAGAATACATTTTTGCAATCTCACTCTACATGTTGGATATAAAGAGCCTTCATACAATTTTGTTTTCAACCTTGTTACCATATGACAGAGGTAAATGTAAATACACGAACTATCTATTTGAGTCCATTCGTTACAAATGATATTGTTCATTATTTGATTACATGGACCGATCTTGAATGCTGACTTTTGTCTCCATTTTCACTACTTGCTTCGTCTTTCTTTCCAAGCTACTAGTGGGGACCTCTTATGATGTTTTTTGATATTATTACTAACATATGCCGCTCAGGACTGAAAAGGCATTAGTGCAATATGTATTAATTTCAGAAAATTGCTTTTGTACAATTTAGAGTCCCTGGTGAGTGGAGTCTTTTGATCAAGAGTGGTCTTCAAAGTGGCAAAAAGAAACATTCCTTGTCTAAGTAAAACATTAATTTGTAGATATTTTGTTCCTTTTTCCCCTCCCAAATTGTTGCAAATTTGTTGTTTAATTATGTTTTTATCAGTACGAATGTAAAATTGCAGTTAATGACCTTAAAACAATGAGCCGACGATATATACATGAACAGGCACAAAAACACACGCTGTGTTTTTGTGATGTTATTGACAAAAATCATCTAGATTATGCTCAACAAAAGGAGCCGAATAACATCACCAGCACCTCATCCAATGAAAGCCGGTCTACTGGGACATGCATGAAACCCTACCAACCCGGAGCTACTCCTACACAGCTCCAGGCATCTCCCTTTCCCCCTCTCATCCTAACAGCCATCCACAATAGGACCCAATGAATAAAGATAACATTCAAGAAGGGATTCATTTCATCATTCGCCCCTGGCTTCCCTCTACCTCTCGCACCTCCATTTTCTAAAGCTTTAACGGACAATTCCATAGCTATACAACAACAGCACTTCATAATCTGACAGGGCCGTTTTTCCCCACATTATTTATCTCTACTCCCAATAGACTATATACAGAGTGCAGCTGTTGAAAAAGAAATCACAAGTCAAAACAAACTCTAGTTTTCTTTCTCTTGATTTTTTTTAAATTATTCTGACTTTACTTTTAACCTTTCCGGACACGAATCATCATGAATAAGTGCACTTAGGGCGAGTACGATACGCAGTGTTTACCAAGGCTTAATTGCTGTTCAGAAAATTGTCGTGGTTGACAGTACGACGTCGCTGCTTGTGTCGTGTGACTCGAAAGCGGTAAATATAGAGTAGCTAAGCTTGAGGTTGTACACGCACACGTACGTGACTATGGGCTGGCGCTATCCTTGGTTAATGAATATTTAGCCATCAATCATTTGCTTAAAACTGTATCAAGGTGTGCGTGCGTGTGTGTGTGTTGTTTTTTAGGACAAACATTAAAGTGGTTTTCTTTTTCGAGAAAGGAGAGAGAAAATATATAAGTAAAGTTATAAATAAAATAAAAAATATAAAAAAAATTAAAAATTGTGTTTTCTTCTGTTCTATGGTAACAAATACTTCTGTTTTAAGTATGTCTTTTAAATATTTAGGAGCATTGAACAATCCAAATCTTTCAAAAAGGAGAGAAAACAAATACATAGATTTAAAAATACAAATAATGAATTTGTATTTTCTACTATAATATGGACACAAATACCTTTGTTTTAAAAAGTCCTTGAAAAGTTAAGGAACAGCACAAATCAAAGTAAATCACAACAAAAATTAAGCTAAAACAGTCACTTTGACAAGAAATTAATCAATCGCAAACAAATGGCCCAAGAAAACAAGAGTAAACAAGTGTAAATAACGTCAATCAGTGTTGTAAACACAAACACAAACAACGTCCATGGCTAAACCTGCAAGAACTGACTATTTATATCATTCCTTGAATTATGTAAACGTCATGTCAACAACTGAACTTCTACTACATGACTACAAGTACTCACAACACACAAACTGTCACCCAATCAAGTTCCATATTCTTCTGACTTTAATCTGATTTCTGATTTTAATGTCATCAGAAATTCAGTGAAAAATTGCTAGCAGAAGTAGCTTGAAAAAAAAATCTTTAGAATCCAATACTGATGTATATGACAGTGAGTATCATGCCTGCCAATGAAGCTTTTTATATCAATAAACACGATTCTAGATGAATGGGAGAGAACAAGATGATCATATAGCCATTGCACTGAGCTGAGGAGGTAATGTTTACAGAGAACAATTTGATCAAGCAATTTTTCATGGCAAACTATCTGGACTGGATACGCTTTGTGGACACTGAATACTAATAATTGACAAGCAAATGATCATAATTTGAGTAGCAACTGATACATCAACAGAACTGCCAACATTTGCAGCTTGCAATTTTTTGTACACTAATCGGGGAGATATTTAAATATATCCAACATACTAGCAAAGAAATTTGATAATCAGGGAGATTTTCAATTGTTTTCATACAAACATGGAAAGATTGGTTTATTCAGGGAACTTTCTGCAGAATCAGGGAGAGCTGTCAGCTCTGCATTAGTCTAAGGATTGACTGTTTGCTTGTTACCTTGCTTTATATCAAACCTACAAATATCTTCTTGTTTGATTTCTATTTTTTAATTTTTTAAGCGATTGTATTTGCTGTAAAATTTATTTGAGCTTTGAATGATTTAGTTATTTTTACTACATGTATTTTCCAATGTCAAGAAGTTTAATAATAATAATAATAATAATAATAATAATAATAATAATAATAATAATAATAATAATAATAATAATAATAATAATAATAATAATAATAATAATAATAGTAGTCCCCGCGGTCCCCGTGGTCCCCGTGGTAAAAGTAGTCCCCGTGGTGGTTGGAGCACTTGGCACCATTCCCAAAGCACTGGGGAAACATCTAGATGAAATAGGGACAAATGTGAGGGTAGATCTATTACAGAAGGCAGCGCTTTTGGGAACAGCGAGGATCCTGAGAAAGACACTTGAGATCTAAGGCTACGGGACGTAGCCCGGCTCGAGGAGTTACCGGCACAAAGGAAAATGAGATCTTTCTTTTGCATGCTGTGATAAAATGAAATAATAATAATAATAATAATAATAATAATAATAATAATAATAAGACTTGTAATGCGCACTGGGTGTTTAAGGCGCAGTTTGTATGGAACACGGCCCCTTGAAAAACAACTTTGGTTGAATAGGCTACTGTAACTAAACAAGTTTAAGTATAATAAATAAACAACAACAACAACAACAAAAATTCAGGGCTTGTATATGAGGAAAACATCCACAAGACTGAAGGGCTCGTAGCTCAAAATTTGCACTTGACCAGAATTTATTTTAAAAGACCAGAATCAAAATGAGTGACGAAACGCCAAAAACACCTCATTTGTCTTGTACTTCCATACTCAACAGAATTGAAAGACTGATAGACAATTATTTTTTTAACAAGATATTATAAGTGTTCACTGGCCTGAAGCTAAAATCATCAGCCTTGATCCTGTGGTCCAGTGTTAATTTCAAGCTCCGCATTTTGTGAAGCATCTTTCTTGATGCAGATCAAGATTAGGTGATGCAATGAACAAGTGCCCCCCCCCAAACTGCTAGACCTCTAAATGTCAATACATGCACAAGACATTTAAATTGATTGAATTCATTTACATGTGTAATTTCCAAGACCTATAATAGGATGAGGATTACAAATCTAGCTTCAATGAGCACTCCGGGTTTACAAGTTGTTGATTTGAAATATAATTTACGGATTTTGATTATTTTTATATTTACGTTACAGAATCCCTTTATAGGCACAGGATACTATTGGTAATTGTCAAAGACCATTCCACTCACTTGGTGTATCTCAACATATGCATAAAATAACAAACATGTGAAAATTTGAGCTCAATTGGTCGTCGAAGTTGCGAGAGAATAATGAAAGAAAAAGCACCCATGTCGCACGACGTTGTGCGCTTTCAGATGCTTGATTTCGAGACCTCAAATTTTAAATCTGAGGTCCCGAAATCAAATTTGTAGAAAATTACTTCTTTCTTGAAAACTACTCCACTTCAGAGGGAGCTGTTTCTCACAATGTTTTATACTATCAACAGCTCCCCATTACTCGTTACCAAGTAAGGTTTTAGGCTAGTAATTATTTTGAGTAATTACCAATAGTGTCCAGTGCCTTTAAATGATGTTGCTCATCCTGGAGCAAAACATACAAATTTTATTCTAAATAGAAACAGGCTTCATATTTTATCCTTGGAGAAGTAGGAATACTTTATCCAGTACAAGGGCTGACCTACATATACACATGGTTTAATAGACATTTTAGGCTATTAATAACAAGTTTTCTGATTAATGTTTTACTTACTATCAACAGCTCCCCATTACTTGTTACCAAGTAATGTTTTAGGCTAGTAATTACTTTGAGTAATTACCAATAGTGTCCAGTGCCTTTAAATGATGATGCTGAGCCTGGCGCAAAACATACAAATTTTATTCCAAATAGAAACTGGCTTCATATTTTATCTTTGGAGAAAATAACAATATTTGATCGAGGACAAGGGCTGACCTAAATATATACACATTGTGCAGACTTTAATAGACATTTTAGGTTATTAATAACAAGTTTTCTGATTAATGTTTTATACTATCATTAGCTCCCCATTACTTGTTACCAAGTAAGGTTTTAGGCTAGTAATTACTTTGAGTAATTACCAATAGTGTCCAGTGCCTTTAAATGATGATGCTGAGCCTGGCGCAAAACATACAAATTTTATTCCAAATAGAAACTGGCTTCATATTTTATCTTTGGAGAAAATAACAATATTTGATCGAGGACAAGGGCTGACCTAAATATATACACATTGTGCAGGCTTTAATAGACATTTTAGGCTATTAATAACAAGTTTTCTGATTTTCCCAAGGGCAAAAACCCCCAAAACAACCAGAAAGCAGTGAGCCTGTAGAAGTTAATATACATGTTTTCCCAGACTATTAAATACAAAACAAGTGCCTGACTATTCAGCTATAAGAAATGAAAAGAAAAAACACAACAACAACAACAACAATAACCCATCATTTGCCAATGATTTCCTACATCTTAATACATACTTTAAGAAATGGACAGCGATCCTGACAAAAAATGACTACGAAAGAGGAACAACATCAGTCAAAATGTTTGCGTTCAAGAAACAAAAACTCCAACAGTATGGTACTGGTTCAAGACATCAGAGGAGCAGAGCCCGAAAGAATTATGCAAATCACTGTACCCCATCCTTCCCTTCAGAGAGTCCAAGATTAACCTCCACGCAATACATATAACAAAAAATAACAACAACAAAATAACTCCGGCAAACCAACTCTCCATCAACTTGAGAAAACCAACATTCTGATGGAATCTAACACTTCAAAGAAACCAACAAATTGTATGATTGTCAACACTCACGTTCGCAGACATTTGTGGCCCTTCTCTGCTAGAAATGGAAGGTGAAATTCCTGAGCGTCGCAAGGTGGTGAGCGTTTCTAAAAATGGATGTTGTGTGTGCTCCTATAGTGTATGTGTGTATACTGTATGTGCTCCCTGCAACAGACAGCAGCCAAGATGCGAGCACACTTACCTCATCACTTGCCTTGACCAATCAGAGCGCAGTGCTCATGAATATTTAATCTAATTCATTCAGGAGTTGTACACTTGGCCAGGAACGTTCCATTACGGTGTGGGGTGAGAGTGAAAGATTGTTTGGATATGACAGATCGAGACATATCACATGAATGGTAAACAAATGTATGTGACTATGTCATATTTGTAAAACTAAAGCTAACAACACATGGACTTGTAGCAAATTGGTTCCTTAATTTTCACAACACACACAAAATATCGTTGAGATATCAAACTTGGTTGCTGATATATTTATTTAAATGGCTTGATTTAGAAGAAATTACAGCCCTGCAAATAATGTCTTAAGGAATTTGAGTTGTATTACACAACCTCAAACTCTTAAATTATTTTCACCCCAGAATTACACATTTCAAGTTAACAGTCGGGATTTCATTGCTCCAAAACTGAAATTTCAACGAATAAAGGGAGGGTTTACCTTTGGTAATTACTCCCAGAAATAATTACCACAACAAGTTACTTTGTTGAAGAGCACTGGAGTGGAGAGCTATTGATATTATAAAAGATTGTAAGAAACAACCCCTTGAAGTAATATTGTTTTAGAGGAAGAGGTATTTTTTCATGCACAAAACAATTATCTGAGAAAGGCTATTATGCATGAAGACTTTCTCGGGCATCTGAACACACACAATTACATGTACATGCAAGAGGGGGGTATATTTTTCTTTCAATATTTTCTTGCAACTTCATCGACCATTGTTCTGACGTTAGCCTTGGTGCCTCTTTAAAGCCGTTATACACTTTCGGTAAATAGTGTTGTCCAAAGGCCCACACTTCGTGTATCACAACTTCTATATCAAATAACAAACCTGTGAAAAATTAGGCTCAATCGGTCATCGGAGTCGGGAGAAAATAACGGGAAAACCCAACCTTGTTTCCCCACTTTTCGCCGTGTCATGACATGTGTTTATAATAAATCCGTAATTCTCGCTATCGAGAATTTATATTGTTTTGATGTTTTCTCAAAAAGTAAAGCATTTCATGGAAGAATATTTCAAGATAAGTCTTTCACCATGACCTTCTGTAAACCCTGTAAATTATTTGTAAATCTGTGAACTTTTTTTTTTTTTTTTTCTGTACCGAAAGTGTATAACGGCTTTAAATTGTTCTTTTGAGATATTTTGAATTCTGCATGGCACTTTGTCAGGGAAATTGTCAATAACTGTTCTTGAATGAAATTTGAATAAAAACACAGGAAGTACATTTCTGGAGTTTTGACAAGTGATGGCATTTAACATGACAAGTACCAGGCTAGTATTTCAACAGAATCTGTTAAACCACAGGTGTTCTCAGCACTTTCACTAGGAAAAATAAAAACATCTTTTGTTTGTTTCAATTGGAATTAAAAGTTGAAAGTATAAATCGGCAAATCTTCAAAATATGTTTCGGATAAACACTCTGCTGCAGGACTTGGGTGACTGGCTCAATGCTTTAAAATTAATAGACACCCCAGTGAGGGTCTATGGAGCCCCGATGAGTTATGTAAAATACTTCCTGCACGAGCCCAATTTACTGAGTGAGCTTGGCATAAATCAGTGGCTAGTCTTTTGGTTAAAGGAACACGTTGCCTTGGATCGGACAAGTTGGTCTAAAAAAAAAAACAGTTTGAAACCGTTTGTTATAAAATGCATATGGTTGGAAAGATGTTTTAAAAGTAGAATACAATGATCCACACAAATTTGCCTCGAAATTGCTTGGTTTTCCTTTTGCTTTGCGAACTAACATGGTCGGCCATTTTTGGGAGTCAAAAATTTGACTCCCATAAATGGCCGACCGTGTTAGTCGACGAGGTAAAAGGAAAACCACGCATTTTCTAGGGATATTTGTGTGGATCATTGTATTCTACTTTTTAAACATCTTTCCAACCATATTCACTTTACAACAAACGGTTACAAAACGCTTTTCAAAGACCAACTCGACCGATCCAAGGCAACATGTTCCTTTAAGAGATAGGCGCATGAATTATGTGAACATGTAATTAGAGAAGACCCTACAGATTGAATTCCTTTAAATTGGTTTAACCGCAGCAGTCCTAAAATTACAAAGGCCGTAGCATCTGTTGCCCTGATCTTGGCTTTGGTGCCCCTTCAGAAAAAAAAATTCTAAATGGAAGTACCCTTTGCAAAATGAAAATATAAAAACTAACATCAGAAGATTTTTGTCGCATTTTTTAAAGATATTGCCGAAAATCTGGAGGGAATAGTCCACGCATGAAGAATAATCACTGATAGGAACACACGATTTGAGGAGCATCACGCAGTAATTCTCAGAAAAACGATTCTACAGAAATGAGTGGTCTCTATAAAAGGGCTAATTATTATAATGACTTGTTTAAACAGACAGGTGCATTGAACATAGTGCATCAGAAGGTTAGCCTCCTCCCTGCAGGCTGAGGCAGGCATCAAGGAATTAATATGCACTGATTAAGTGACGCTATAATTAACGATGAGCGAAGGGGTCAGCTGCATATGTAAATGTCTTGCTGCATTGCCATGCTGGTCAGGAATTGTAGTCTTATTTTAATAAAAGTGACTGGAAATGAGGGCGGGGGGGGGGGGGGGATGCTCCCATTTCTTTGGTTAATATTTATTAGCCTTCAGCAAAACTTAAGGCCATTTATTATTTGTCTGCATCTATACCAAAGGTCCTTTTTGTTTGCAACAGCTAATTACATTTTCTCTCTAATATTTATTAATACTGAAAGAAATGTGTTACTATTAAGAATATGCTGATTTTTTTCATTTTCTTGTTTACTTGTTTGTCTAAGCAAGATTTTTATTTTTTTATATTTTTTTTATTAAATTATGTTACAAGGCCTGCTTTCTCTTTTAAAGGCTGACTGGTTTATTTTTGGTTTTTTGTTTGTTTTTGGCAATACTGGTTTTGCTGGTGTAAGGGGGAAAACACACGAAGGGGTATTTTGTAATCAATATTATATTTGGTTAATCATACACACAAAAAATCTGTACAGCTCAAAATAATAACAGTATAACCACCAAACTGAAAGACGTTTTCCTAAAAAGGATGTGTAAAAAAAAAACTGGCAATACTGAACACATCATATTTCACTGATTCACCCATGGAAAAATTAAAAACAAAGAGATTTAAGGACAAAGAATTGGTCATGGCCTCTGTTGCCCTGGTCGCGGCAATGTTTCAAAATATTTCCTTTTTAAAATATACTTCAAATGTCCTTGCTCTCTCAAAGATGCAATTCCAATTCCAGACGCAAAACTCAAAACTAAAAAAAAATCTCTCGTCTAAATCAGCTCACACTTTTCAGTTTGACGCTGAATAAATTGTATTCATCGACAGATGGACAATCCTTCGGAATGTTTGTAACTTGAGCCAACACATCGCCTACGTTTTTGTAACCTACGGCACACCGACTTTTACCAGACTTTTATCTTCGTGAAATACAATATTTAATTTCTGGAGCATTGGGACTCTAGATAGTGGAATATCAATATCGGCTGAATATCAATAAACGCATCTTCAAATGCAAAATAATTGTGAACCCACTCAACTGCAGTTTCACTAACAAATGGCTGACCCCTCAAAATTTTAACAAAGTGAGAAAATGTTTTTAAAAAGTTAAAATATTTTCTCACTTTAAAATGTGTTTTTTTAAACATTTGTTTAATCCTTCTTGTAATTTTCTTGCCTATTTCTTCTTTACTATTTACTGTAAATTACTGTTTGTAAATCACATCCAATATGATAAATGTAATGTTAATAAAGGGAAATTAAATTAAATTAAATAATTTGACACCTGCAACAACTACCCCACCCCTTTCCCCTCCCAAAAAATAAACAAATAAATAAATATACACAATAAAAAATATTTTAAAAAACAAAATCAATCAATTAAATCAAACATCAGCCATTCTAGAGCAGAAAAAAGTGATGAAGGAAAATCCGGACTAACTTGTCCTACTTAACAAGGAAAGTTATGTAATTTGAGAACTGCAGACATTTCGTATTAAAAAATAAAATCAGGATTTCGTTTAACCTGAGCATGTCGATCAAAACAGTCAAAGCTGCCTCTTTAAATGCATACAGAGTTTCAATCTACAAGAAACTATAGCCACTGAGAGAACATGGGCATACTCAAATTTCCTCCCACGTGAAATATCTTCACTTTGCTTGGGAATCAGACACTATTGCAAAAAAACTATCCCTTTGTTGCGATGTAGGCTGATCTTTTTCTGTGTTTATTCTGACCTGGCGGCCCTTTTAGTTTGACAGGTAGGACGTGATGGGATTGTGCCTGCGATGATACAAATATGGAATTTGGCACACGGTGGGTCGAAGTTTGTCATGATAGTAAACGATTTCCCTTGCATAGCAGAGCAAAATACTACACAAAATGTACAGTTGCTACTCGAAAATCACAATTTGCTACTCACTATTAGCTTTCAGTGTGCGTTTCCCTTGTATAGCAGAGCAAAATACTACACAAAATGTACAGTTGTTACTCGAAAATCACTATTTGCTACTCACTAATAGCTTTCAGTGTGCATTTCCCTTGTATAGCAGAGCAAAATGCTACACAAAATGTACACTTGTTACTCGAAAATCACAATTTGCTACTCACTATTAGCTTTCAGTGTGCATTTCCCTTGTATAGCAGAGTAAAATGCTACACAAAATGTACAGTTGCTACTCGAAAATCACAATTTGCTACTCACTATTAGCTTTCAGTGTGCGTTTCCCTTGTATAGCAGAGCAAAATACTACACAAAATGTACAGTTGTTACTCGAAAATCACAATTTGCTACTCACTAATAGCTTTCAGTGTGCGTTTCCCTTGTATAGCAGAGCAAAATACTACACAAAATGTACAGTTGTTACTCGAAAATCACTATTTGCTACTCACTATTATTAGCTTTCAGTGTGCATTTCCCTTGTATAGCAGAGCAAAATGCTACACAAATTCCTCAGTTGCTACTCAAAAATCATCATTTGCTAACTCAATATTAGCATTCTTCAGTCTAAATATTTTGCTAAATAGAATTATTATTGGCTGAAATCGTTCCAGTATGAGAAATAGGGCCATTGCATAGTTGAATTTTAAAAGTAGTACCCCCCCCCCCAAAAAAAAAATCATAAATATTTTCAAAAAGGCCGTCTTTGCTTGTTATAGGCTACTACCCACATATTTTTTAACAGAAAAAACCTGCAACTGCCCTACAGCCAAATATCTTTCTCATGATTATATTCTGACTGTGTGCCAAATTCCATGCTTGTATCATCTTCCTAAAATGTCCCCTTTCTGCCCTGCAGAATTTAACAGTGTCATCCCATCCTTTTCCTGTCATAACTGTTCAAAAGTTTCTTCAGAAATAAATGTTAAAGGTATAGGCTGTTACTTAAAATTGGTTTTGAAGGAGTATTTCACACACATACTTTTATCTCCACCATCTAGGGTTCAACAAACACATCATCCGACGAACCTCTGTAAATCTCATCAAAATGTGCCCCTTTTTGGTGAAAACAATGAAAAACAGTATACATATGTTTACTCAGGCCTTTGGTGCTCATTAAACTAATATCCCTTATTTTGACTGTGCATTGTGTCTATTTGTTCACATGTACGTGCTTATTGTGATTGCGGCATCCAAAATAAGCTATGGTAATTTTAGGGGGCCTTTGAAAAAAAAAAATTCTCAATTCTGACAGCATTTCGGACAAAACCAATTCTCTGGAGGATCGGTACTGACAGGCCTTTATCTTCACTTTTAAAGGGGCACAGCAATTTCCCTCTGGTAAGAGGCACCCAAATATGTAATTTTGCGGTGGAACATTGTCAAGGGCAGCGCAGCAAAAGCACAGGGCACCATGGATATTGCTGTTATATCGAGGTCTACCGATATGAACTTTTAATTTATACTCAGCAAGCTATCAGATTGAACCTAAGCAATTTCTTTTTTCATTTTTACAAAATGAGAGCACCTATGAAAAGAGAGGTTTTCATTGCAATATTCTCACTGTCGTCATCATACAGCAATCATCATAACAACAAAAGATCAAATATTTTGTATATATTGAAGACGAAAAACACAATGACGACCCTACTACTACTTTCAAATTGTATAGCTCTAAACAAGGGTCCAATTTCATAGAGCTGCCCATGCAGAAAATATCGCTTACAAACAAATTCTGCTCAGCAAAAATTAGCAGGAAACCAGTCACGAACAGTACACACAACATGGCATTATGGCTGGTAACATTTTTATGGTAAGCACAATTGATTTGTGCTTAGCTAAAATCTTGTGCTCTAAGCAGCGCTATGAAACTAGGCCTAGGTCTCATTCTCCAGCCAGTCTAATAAGCATTGACATTTTGATCAGAGTCTGCCCAGCTACATTCACGCTCAATTTGACCGTGCCATCATAAAAAACCATCTTTTACAAAACACCGACTATTTTTCTCTCCTCTTTCCCCTTATTCCACATCCCACCCTCAAATCATTCCTCAAGATAAGATGCCACCCAGTTAAGTCAAAATTCATCCAGTCCCGACAACAACACAGGGTTTGATGCAGCAAACTCAGGGGAGAGCAAGCGACATCTAACATTAATAAAGACGCCATCAAAGGATGCCGCCAATTCTTTTGATGTCACGCTTGGATTACGCCAGTGTGTAGCTGGCAAAATGTATACTATTTAACCACACAATGAATATTCAAAACGTGCTATTAAGCAAGCTACCGGCGCATGGACGTGATAACATCACTTTAGGAGTGTGTGTGTGTACGCAGCGGGCAAAATGAAGAAGCTCATCAGGAAGGGAAAGAAAGGCATGAAATTGCACCGAGTGGAGCTTTAATTTGACTTTACTTGTCAATTTGGCTTCGTCAGATTGAAGCGGGAGGAGAAATAAAAAGGGCTTGACTCATATCTAGGATGGTTTTGATTTTTCGGACAGCGGCGGAAAAATAGTACGCCGGTTCCAGAGTGAATAAAAAGGCTTTGATTAGCAAGGTGGTTCAAGAAATTATAAGTGTCTCTTGTCATTTTTTGAGAATGAGTTGGAAAAATGTGACTTCATGGTCGTACAACACGTATGTGTAGCTTCAACGGAAAACTTTTTTTTTTTAGTTTTGCGTAAAGGCGAAGAAAACCCTTTTTTTTTTTTAACCATCAAATTGTTTTAATCCTATATGTAGTTTGTATGCAACAAAACTAACAAATGGAAATTTATTTTCAAAAGTTAGTCACCTAATATCCTGAGTGAAAATGTCTACGCAGGAAGAATAATCCCTCATATAGCAATACACAATCTGAGAAGAGTTGCTAAATCTCAGATTCAATTTTAGGGTCATCATTTTACATTACCACATTACTTCACAGAGAATAAATTCTCAAAATGCTTTATACCATCGAAAACTGCTGGAGGCTTCTAAAAAAAAGTTTGTATTGCCATTCATTTTAAGAGTGGTTACTGTAACCAACGTATCACCTTCCTCCAATTTAAAGTTGTCAAAGGTACAACGGTAGCGCTCATATTATTTGATGATAATTTACTTGATTGTATTTCTTGACCCTTTGAACCAATGCCACACATGTGGTTACTGTCTGCAACACCTTGACATATTAGAAGTCAAATTGCACGTACACCATGCTATAGTCAGCATGTACATGCTGTGTCGCCTACAATGCATAACACACTGTAAAACACAAGGGGACAGGCTCATTTTAAGGGGAAAATCCATGAGACCGCAGGGCTCGTACATTTCAGTATTTACTGTATTGGCAGCATATTGCACCACAGCACCTTGTAAACCATTACATGCAAACTGCTATGTGAAAGGAGTAGGTCTCATAATTCAAACGTAGTCCCACATACCTTGCAGGAAAATACTGTTAGTTAAAGCCCCTTGAGTGTCACTGAGTGACGGATATGCGCTCTATATTAGAAGCAACTATTATTATTTACTTATTTATTTTTACAGAATGTAATGAAAGTATGAGAGAGAACTCTCTCTTTCTCTTAATACAGTTAGAGCAAGCACTAAAGAGAATATCTTATTAATTTTATCTAAAAGAATTAAGCAAGCTTTAATACCTAACAATGTACATAACTGAAAGATATTTACAAGACTCAACACTGAATATCACTTTTTCTAATTTTATTACACAGTGAGGTATAAATACAAGACCACTAGACTTGTCCAGTTAAGTCTTGAGTTTCTTGGTTCGAGGCTAAAAATACTGGCCTCACCTGCGGTCAAATGTTAATTTCAAGATAATTTGAGGGGCTAATCTTCCTTACTAGCAGCTGAGAAGCTGAATATTGCAAGGTCGTGGCTACAACGTGTTTAGGCTGTAGGCATGCAGCCACATTGACCCAGATATGACCATGGAGCACAGCCAAAGATCGAAAGTGTTTGATTTTTTCCAGAGGGAGGAAAACTGGAGGGCCTGAAGAAAAAACACTAGCGGCACAGGAGAGAAACGGTGCACAATTCTACTTATAACATGCAAAATCGTTGTTTTACGCACGTAAGCCACCATGCCACCCAATATGTATTGTGAATGTGATAATGAATGACGTCATGAGAGTTTGGTCAATACCAATTCTAAAGTGTAAAAGGACTTCAACAGCTACTTAAAGGAACACGTTGCCTTTGATCGGGCTAGTTGGTCTTTTGGAAAGTGTTTGAAACCGTTTGTTATGAAATGAATATGGTTAGATAGATAAGTTTTAAAGTAGAATATAATGATCCACACAAACATGCCTCGAAATTGCACGGTTTTCCCTTTACGTCGCGAACTACCACGGTCGGCCATTATGGAGTCAAAATTTTGACTCCACAAAATGGCCGACCGTGTTTGTTCACGACGATACATGTCTGTTCACATACAATACAGTGCATCTACAGCATCTACAGTACCCATATGTTTCAGAGTACTACTACATCTTGATTGCATTAAGGCTTCACTCAATCCAACCGATACGAGACCAAAACTCCAGGGACATCTTCCCGACAAACCCAAAGTCACTCCTTCCATTTAGGAAACCGAACTTTCTCTCCTCCCCGCCATCATGCTGAAACGTTTGAAATAGGAAACCGTGCCATGATCTCTCTTTCGACACAGCGAGTACGAAAGCACGAAGATGCGAGAGCCGGCGTGAGTCATAGCGGAGAGACTTGAGTTCCCCGGGGCTACAGGTGGGATGCGGCATAGGAACTGCTTATTATTATTTCTTGCGCATTCAAGTCATAAAGGCACGTAGAGGCCTCCTCTGTAGATGCTGAAAATTGTGTTTTCTTCAAATTTTGTTATTGATTTTGGAGGCAATGTGTGTTTCAGGTTGCTTTGATTTGTTTTTGATTCTACTACAGCTCTTACTAAAATATACTGAAATTGATTTTGAATGAAACAACAAATAATAGCATATAAATTTTAACAAAATTGTCAGGACTTATTATTATTTTTTTTAAATTGCTGCATACAATTCTAGGAAGTTTATTTCACCTGCATGGCATATACATTAAACATACTTTAACAATCTTATTCCCATGTGAAATTGATAAGATGATTTTTCCAACTGTAATTTTTTACATTGTACTTCCACCGTTTAGGGAGTCCTCTCTTCAAAAAAAAAATTTATATGTACAAATTAACCTACGCAAAACAGAATTAATTGTTTCCGTTAATTTAAAAAATGTTTTTGACATTTTGTGCGTGTGTTTAAAAACAGACATGATTCGCATGAAACCCTGTTTGTAAGTCTGATGTAATTCCACTGTAAGACACACCAACTTCACACAACATGGCTACCAGAAGCCTGAAGGAAACTTATGCATTTTACTTCTTTTTTAAACAAAATATTTTGATGACTTGCTTTTCAAATATTTTGTGCAAAGTCTCAAGATTCTCTCTCTCAAACACATTTTGTTTGTCTTATACAATTCAATTATTGGTTTTTGTAAAATTACACTGATAAAAATGATCTCTGGACTTTTTCAAAGACCCAACAGTCTTGTCAGAATTATCAGTCTCTGTGGTTAGAAATCCCTTTAAATAATTGATTCTGGATGAAGACCAAACACACCCCGACCGCAGAAAGATTGGTTATGTTTTCAGGGAACTTTCTGCAGTATAAGGAAGAGTTGGCACCTCTGCCCAAAACGTACGCCTGCTTTGGCGCTTTGGAAGTAGCTGCATCTTATGGGTGCTACAGATTCTTGCGTGTGCCACATACAGACTGACTTACTAATACATGTACAAACAAGATTAATTGTTCCTGTTTAATAAATAACGTACAGTTAGATGTCTGAGATCAATGATCAGTTAGGATGGCGGCAGAGAGCTTGGACCGTATGACCTCACTCCGTCCACATGACAACAAACAAGGCTGTGCCATCCTCTGTTTCTTCTTCAAAGAGGCTAATTGTGTTTGATTTTTTTTCTTTTTTCCCCTGCTTGGCTCCAAACATAAATTGAGAGGATGACAACAATTGCAAAAACCATCCTCTTAACGGGATGTTATACGTTTGGTAATCACTCTTAAAATTAATGGCATTAGAAAGTTTTGGCTAGGAGCCTACAGCAGCTTTCGATAGTATAGCATTTTGAGAAACATCTCACTCTGAAGCAATGTGTGGTTAATTACATAACCCATGAACAACATGCTTGCTAACTTGCTTGCTTGGTCAGATAAATTTAGTTTTGTGATAATTTTGCAACAACTCGATCTAAACCCATCCCAATGGTACAACAATACAGGTTTAAACTTATGATTTGAAGCACACAAATATTGCTCTGTTTGGTATAAAGATCTTTCCTTTATTACAAATTTCAGTTTAAAAAAAACATGAACAAAAGCGTACCTAAATTTGTGGACACTCATTAAAGACAGTGGACACTATTGGTAATTTTCAAAGACTAGTCTTCACAGTTGGTGTATCTCAACATATGCATAAAATAACAAACCTGTGAAAATTTGAGCACAATCGGTCGTCGAAGTTGCGAGATGATAATGAAAAAACAAACACCCCTGTCACACGAAGTTGTGTGCTTTCAGATGCTTGATTTCGAGACCTCAAATTCTAAATCCAAGGTCTCAAAATCAAATTCGTGAGAAATTACTTCTTTCTCAAACACTATGTCACTTCGGAGGGAGCCGCTTCTAACAATGTTTTATACCATGAACCTCTCCCCATTACTCTTTACCAAGTTTGGGTTTATGCTAATGTTTGTTTTGAGTAATTACCAAATGTGCACCTTCCCTTAAAAAAAAATAAGATGTACAAAAAACGTACATAAATTTGTGGATGCTCATTAACAAACAAAGAGTAGAAAAAATTACTGATACGTGTTCAGATATGTTTGTAAAGCCATGCATGTAGCATCCTTGATTTATGATATACATGTTTTATGAACTTATCTCTAGCTTCTTTTGTACAAACAAATTGTGCGACCATAATAGTTACCATGGCAACATAGAATAACTGGTTAAGGCCAAGGTTGTGTGACAAGGGTCGTCAGACTTCCTGGCGCCAAGAACAAAATATCCAGCAATCTCCATCACAATATTGAAGCAATTCTGCAGAGATGGCAGTGATTTGTGACTTAATGCTGCAGTTTGGGTTTTAAATATGGCAGAATTTAGTCCCTGGGTTTTTATAACATCTGACAATTTGTTTCATTAGGTTTTTTTTTTAAATCTGCAGAATTTAGTCTTAAGTCAGAATTAATTGAGTTTAATAACATCTACAGGATATAGTCCCTGTAATTTTTTTAGAACATACATAATAAGGCCCACATGTTTTTCATATTTTACTAGCATCTGTAGAATTTAGTACCTGGGTTTAATAAATAACCTGCAAAATTTAGTCCCTGTGTTTTGGACACTGATGAATTTCAGTGAAAATTATGTGATTCTTTTTTCTGGACAAACTTTGACAGAAAATTAAAAAACAGTCGGAAATGCGAGTTAATTTTCATTGAAAATCCGCCATCAAGTTTTGTTTAATTGCAGTGAGATTGTGATATACATGTAGTATAGACGATGTGACCTATGTTTACATTCAAATCGCCCTCTGTTAATAAAACACTGTATGTGTCGTGTTTCGCCAGGCAAAAAGACGCGTAGTCATGGTAAAATTGCATACACTTTCTAGCTGGCTGCCAAAATACAAAGGTTTTGCCTGGCGGTATACGCGCGAATCATGTTATGGTTTTCGAGTGACGTCAGAGGTCACATCGTCTATAGAAAAATATATAAAAATCACAATGAAAAGGGAAAAAAATGAATTTAGAAAAAAACATAGAAAACAAACAACAAAAAACAAAACAAACAAACACCCCATTAAACAAAGAAAAATAAACTTCTTATTTACAAATACAGGACTAGCTCATCAAATTAAATATCTAAACAATGAGCACAAACTATTTCTTATACAGAGTGAACACTAAATTGTTGAATTAAATCGTTCTTTGGTGGGATGTCTGAAGCTAAGTGTAACAGAAAAAAAATGTCAAGGAAGGTCCAGATTTCACTCAAGAAATACTTCCAGAATTGCCAAATGCTTGCGACCAGAACTCCTAAACTATTGCAGGGGTGTAATAGAGTCTATATGTAGATATGTGGTTGTAAATATTCACTTTTTCTTAAAGGCAGTTGGACACTATTGGTAATTACTCAAAATAATTATTAGCATAAAACCTTACTTTGTAACGAGTACTGGGGAGAGGTTGATAGTATACAACATTGTGAGAAACGGCTCCCTCTGAAGTGGAGTAGTTTTCGAGAAAGAAGTAATCTTCCATGAATTAAATCTTGAGACCTCAGATTTAGAACTTGAGGTCTTGAAATCAAGCATATGAAAGCACACAACTCTGTGTGACAAGAGTGTTTTTTTCTTTCATTATTATCTCGCAACTTCGACGACAAATTGAGCTCAAATTTTCACAGGCTTGTTATTTTATACATATGTTGAGATACACCAAGTGAGAAGACTGGTCTTTGACAATTACCAATAGTGTCCATGTGTCTTTCACCATGCATACTAATGAAGAAATTAGATCACTCGTTCACTCATCAATGAAAACACACACTCTGCATTCTCTCTCCCCTTCCAGCGTTCATCTTAAAGCACTCATCTAGAATTATTCCCCCCCTTGCGGGGGCCTCATCCAACGTC
Source organism: Asterias rubens (assembly GCF_902459465.1). NCBI lineage: Eukaryota > Metazoa > Echinodermata > Asteroidea > Forcipulatida > Asteriidae > Asterias > Asterias rubens. The sequence goes on from NC_047069.1 coordinate 15,022,267, forward strand.
TGAGGATGAATAGTTCATTACTCCGCAACATGACACACACCGTCTTGGAAGACGCTGCTGAACCAAAACCGAGGAGGAGGGAGGGGATGACAGAGGCATGGTCACGTGACAAGGTCGTGATCATCGACGATGCATGCAAACACGTGTCGCTAACCTTCTTGGATGTAAAGTAAAGTAGGAGCGGCATCCTAGTGTCTTCAAGATAAAGCTAGTGTCTTGAAGATGGGATGCATGTCTCCCATTAGGGTAGGGTCTTTGATAACAAAGAAACGAGCACGAACGTAATATTTGAAGGAAATGTCAATAAACTGATACTTGAAAAGGGGAAATGAGGTCAGTTCGTTAGATAATCATAGAGATTCAACTTTTAAAAAGTGTTGATTATATGATTTTTTTGTTAATGCTAAAAAAAAAAGGCTGGGGGAAAAAAAGGAAAATAATTTCCATGGAGACATGAACCAGAGCAAAACCAGCCCATGAATAAAGCGCTGCAATTTTTGTATTCTTTTCTAACAAGAGTTGTTTTCTTAAATAAAACGGACCTTTGACTTATGCAGGATTTGAACCTGCATTATCTTGATTAATGTTGCGGCATTGTACAAACTGAGCCATCTAACCATATTGTGACAGTCTCCCAATTTAATCAATATCTTTGTTTGGGGTGACAGTCAGAAGCCAATCAATCAATCTTTCTTCAGGGGTGCCAAGAAGAAGCCATTCAATTAGTAATTGCTCCACAACCCAGGATCACACCCAACTTTACGATACACCCTGGGGAAACAGCAGCAGAGGGATAACAGAGGGATGTGACTTAAAATTTCAAAGAATATTTCTCAACAACTATCCTAACAAAGTCTACCAAAGAATTTTTTGTTTTCAACCCTTTAACAACGTATGTGTGCGCAGTCTCTAAGCGTATGGAAAGGCTCCCATAGCAATCCTGGTAGATCCAAGGCCGAGAATAATTTGATTTTTAATAATCAATTACCGTCGTTAAGGGATTGAACATTCTCAGAAGAACAGCAGCAGAACCAATCCAAGGACTAGTGTCAAATGAATCACTCGCCAAATACTGTATAATTCAAAACAGTCTCAACTATAAAAAAAAAAAAAAAAAAAAAAAAAAAAGGACTATTTATCCTTGTGCAATTATTAAATCTATATAACATTTTCACTTGACCCACAGATCCTGTTGCTTATAACTTTCACTGGCATAAAAAAAAAACAATGTTTATAACTTTACAATGACCTGATATTTGTCTGTCTTTCTTTCATACTTGCTAATTTGCATGACGATGTAGTTCTTTGAAAGTGTGTTTTGAAAATAATTTCTAGACTAAGGGACATGTTTTGATGTGAAATTTTTTGCCAAGTGCTAAAACTACTAGACTCTAGCCAGAATTTCAGTGGGTATTTCTAGCCCTCTATGTGAGTGTGTTGAATGACCAATTATTCATAACCAGGTCCCAATTTACATTTATGTTTATCATCAACAATGCACACAAACAAGCAAGGACAAGACAAATTAAGTATGCCATTCATGAATCACATTCATCATAGTGTGAACAATTATTCATCAAAAATTGTTCACGGCCAGGTCCCAATTTGCATTTATGTAAAACACCAACAATGCACACAAATGAGATGGACTTAAGACAAAACAAATATGCCATTCATAGGAATCACAATCATCATAATGTGAAGTATGCATCCTTCCGAATCCCCCATCCCGCTGCGGGGAGATTACTCTTGGTCCGTACGCTGTTGACCTTTAACCCCACCAAGTGCAATTCCCAAGAGGTCTTGGAGCATTTCTGATGGCTACAACAAGAGATGCCAACATTTGCATCTTGTCATCAGTGAGACTTTGTCCAACAATCAGGGAGATGTTTAGAATTTTACTTTCAACATAAAAGGGAAACAGTGTCCGTAATCAGGGAGATTTTGAACAACAATCAGAAAGATGTTTATAATTTTAACATTTAGGGCAATTCCACGGTCAGTCGCATTGCATTTTTCAGTGTCATTTCTCGATCTTGGTGCTAGAAGTTCTATGTGAGATATTCTTTCCACTAAGTTTATAGACTGATTTGTACTTGACACCCAAGGCTTTGAATTGATAATAATAGAAATGTTGTGGGTGTTTGTACTCCGGATGTTATAACGTTGTAAAAAGCGGTCAGTCGCAAAACACAAAAAGGACATGGTAAAAAAAACACTTGTCACGATTTAAAAATGTCCTATGTCAAAAAGCTTGCGAAAGTGTTACTATATGTAACACACAACTCTTATACATGAGTATCCAACAGAATACTTATAAACGGTCTTGAACTTTTAGGTATACATGGCAAAACCATGGTCAGTCGCATTATGGTCAGTCGCATTACAGTTTTCCAGACAATGTAGCCACGCCTACATGGAGCCCAAGCTGAGTTCTTATTTGAACAAATTGGGTTCATTCCTTGTCACAACTACAAATAAATTGGTTTCATATGTTAGCTACAACTTCTAAGCGGACAGAAAGTTGTGACAAAAAGTAGATTTTTTGGTGTCCTGTCCATGTTTGTTTGGAATTGCCCTTTAGCATAACAGGGACAAAGTTTCCATAATCACAGAGATTTTGAACAACAATCAGGGAGACATTCAAAATTTTACATTCAACATAACAGAGAAAACGTTTTCATAGTCAGGGCGATTTGCCAAATTGTTCATTCAGAAAGAAAGATTGGGTTACTTTCAGGGAACTTTCTGCAAGGTCAGTGAGAGTTGGCAGCTCAAATATTGACTTTGAGTCTGATAAAATGTCCTTCTTTTCTATTGAACTAATGAAGTAAACCTCATAGAGACAATGAGATCAATCTTCTCTTTACACGTCTCAGTGCTTGTTAAATTGTTAACAGTTAAAGCCATTATACACTTTCGGTACAGAAAAAAAAAAAAGTTCACAGATTTACCAATAATTTACAGGGTTTACAGAAGGTAATAGTGAAAGACTTCTCTTGAGCTATTAATCCATGAAATGCTTTACTTTTTGAGAAAACAGTAAAACAATTTAAGCGAGAATTACAGATTTATTTTAAACACATGTCATGACACGAGGAAACGCGCGGAAACAAGAGTGGGTTTTCCCGTTATTTTCTCCCGACTCCGATGACCGATTGAGCCTAAATTTCCACAGGTTTGTTATTTTATATAGAAGTTGTGATACACGAAGTGTGGGACTTGGACATTACTGTTTACCGAAAGTGTATAATGGCTTTTAAAACGCAGGGAAACTGTGTAAAGAAGCTTCTCTCATTTTGATTTTAGTCTGTAAAAACAAGTCTGGTCCAGTAAAGAGTTTTAGCTCACTACAAGCCCATCATTATTTCAAAATTCTCGCAGAGAAGTCGTTTGAATTTTCTTAAGCTCATCTGTTATTGTAATTTTAATTAACTGTCATCAATTCCAGGAAGACCGACTGATTAATTATTCCGGATAAATGTAATATTTGATGAAGATATACTGCATTTGCTACAGAGTAGTCCAGTGATCCGGAGCATGATATACAACCATTTACAATCTTGGCGAGATGACCTTATTGGGTCATAAATGTCCAACCTGTCTGCTAATCACTTTAAAGGTGCAGTGTAATGTAAAATGTTCATGGTGAAAACACAAACTGAAGATTAGATTTAGATTAGATTTTTTTATTCGTCATGCCCAGCATGAGAATCACTTTTTCGAATTGCACATTAAAATACAGTTATTAAAAATAGCACAAAACATACATGAACCGTAGACATTAAAACAGCAACAATAAAATAAAAAATATCACATTGCACAAATAAATAGTTTCAAAATACAACGGAATTAAAATGTACATAAAAAACAGAAACTAAACTAAGGATGACTTGGAAAGGAAAGGGGGAGTGGTGGAAAAAGGAGAGAAGGAAGGGTGGGGGAGGGGTGGGAAGACAATACATGGGAACAAGGGAGAGGCCAGAGGAGACATGGATTGGGAAGTACGACGCAAGTAGAAGTGAAGATATTCTATAGTCATTTCAAACAGTGAACTGACTTACATGACATTTTACACATAAATTAAATACTTGAAAAAGATATTTATCTTTAAAAAAAAAACAGCTGGCAAAGTTTAAGTGAAAAAAAAGAAAAATTTTAACAAAGGACAACAACAAATTATAACATCAAACTCAGCAAAACCAAAGGAACATTACACTTATATCATGTTTAGTTTGACTAAAATAACCAATGTCACCGCCAAGAAACGTTTCAATGAGAAAATTCTGGAAGGAAAATGACCTTTGTATCTGGATTTTCCCACCACTTTTGGCCATCGACTGAGTTGATGGCTCACTGTGACTATGGCTAGACCTCAACAAAAATGTAGCCACAGCCAATAGCCACAACCATTATGTCCAAAGTCACTCCATTATGACAAGATGTAACCAAACGACGACACATTTTTTCTTTCGCCCTCCATTTTCATATTATTTTCACAAAAGGGAGGGGCTATCAATGTATGTTAATTTTTGCATCGGGTGCATTCACTAGCCAACAGGTTGGGGCCTGATTTAAACTTGTGCCGATTCAAAAACCTTACACTGTGCTTTTAACATTACATAGGGTGTCAAATTAACCCACATCCACCAATGAAGTAATTCATCAATTTCAATTCTAAATCGTAAATTTTTAGCGACTAGCTCTTTGCATTGTCATATGGTCCTCATCAAATTCATCTGTTGTCCAGAAATCAACTCAAAGGGGGGAAACAAACCAGATTGTCTGTTGCGGGTTGCTGAATAACTCATGTATTAATTATTAAGTCTTCATCTTTGGCAGGGCGTGTTCTTAGAAAAATTGGATTTTTTTTAAGTAATTTCTTTTTGTAGTAAACTGAATCTCTAAGGACTAAAGTTAATTTTTAACCAGTTTGATAAAAACAAAAAACAAATCAATTTGATTAATAAAAAAAAAGGATTCTCCTTAGTTTTAAACGAGTCGTTAATTAACTGTACACTAATTAGCAATTTAAGTGAAAAATAAAGGAAGATGATTTACCTATGTAGATGAAGGTGTTATATTCACCCATCTTGCGATTCTTCTTTATTTGATGATCTCCGTATCTCGACATCCTCACCGTCTCGGCCATCCTGAGAGAAAAAAACAGTCACTCCCAGAAAACAGAAGAAGAAGACGAAATATCCACTTTATCCAGTCATCAGTAACGCCCTATTCTCTCGCTCGGACCCGTCCCGCGTCTGGCTGGATAGAACAAGACACGAGTTGTCGTCCCTGTGAAAGAGTAAAGAGTATACTGAGTCAGTCTTGGAGTAAGCTGTCCGGGTTAGGGCAGTACGTTGATGACTACGATGACGGTGTGTACGGGATTGACCGTATGCACACGTCACTCAAGCACACACCTTGTCCCCATGGCATGGACTCAACGTTGGGCCACGTCAAAAAAAATACTAGTTGATCGTCGTTTTTCCAAAAAAAGGATGATTTTAATTTTTGTATTTTTTATTTCTTTCAAAGGTGGCTGCCAAAGCATTTGAAACCACTAATTCTTCAGTTTAAAGTCACCACTTACTTTGTGTATAGTTACAAGTTCTAAAATGATCAGTAAGTTTAATGAGAAATACACAGAAAACTTGTCTTTTTGAAAAAAAAATTTACAAATAGAGAAAAAAAGGATGCAGCCTCAAAAAATGATGAGGGAGGGGACCATCAACTGCAATTTTTATTATTTGGCCTATAATGAAGCAGTCGCTTTGCCATTCAAACCCCTTTGGGTTTTTCTACGAGGATGATGAGTCGTCGTGCATAGGAAATTATAAGCAAAGGGGGGCTACAATTGTTGTTGACACGGAACTTTGCCGGTGCACAGGTGTGGAGCAGTCAGGATTGTGGTGAATGTACCTTCTTGGCCTCGTGGGGGACGCTGTGAATGTGAACCATATGGACCTGTATTAATTAGCAGACGAGTGCTGTCAGACAAATGTATTCTAAGGGAAACAAATCCATACAGTTAGTGTCAATGTCAAATGACTAAACATGAATGTGCTGATGGTCCTGTGGGCCGCCGATAGAAAATTTTACATTGTCATTACAAACAATAATGTCGCAATGTGACCATGTTTTAATGAGAAACATACTTAAAGACACTGGACACCAGCCCTGATACTTCACGACGGCAACGACGGCAATTGCCGTCGTTGCCCCTACCGATTGCCGCAATGCCCTTCAAAAAACCAATTTTTCACGGCAATGATTGCCGTGCCCTTTTCTCATCATTGCCGCCGTGCCCTTCCTCCCGAAAACAAATTATATTCAACGTTGTCAAAGTTCGAAAATAAGCCAAAAAGTCCCGATGTCTGTGAAAATTTCACGCAACGAAATATACCCCAATTTCACGCACGTAAGGCACAACAGCAGATTTCAGGCCCGTTAGTCGTTGTTCTTTGCGTGCGACAAAAAAATACTCGAAACATCGAACGCTAGAGGGCGTTTTGGAACAGAGCGATAGCGTGAGAGTAAACGCCCTCTAGTGGTAAAATTACGCGAACCAACGCTAAACGCCTTGAGAAAAAGACTCGACGTGCCTTTGCATGCTGGGATAGTGGTTTTCCCCATGCTTGGTACATGTGATGTACCATCATGTACAGCATAGTCGTCGCGCACCGCATGCATTTATTCTGTCAACATCGTGTCAAAATGGAGCAGTTACGTGGGAATTTTAGCGTCTCTACGAAAAACTACACAACGTGCATGACCAATAGTAGGATTACGTATGAACAAAAATTATTTAGGAATTGTGTATTGTAAGTAGTTGTTCTTTATTTTGTTGAATTAGATGAATGCTTTCTTTTTTCATTGGGTAACAGTTAGAAAATGGAAAAATTGGAAGAACTATTTTTTATAGGCAACTCGGAGGTTTTTTTTCAAACTGCCGTCGTGCCCTTCGCAACTTTTTATGATTGCCGTGATGCCCTTCCAAATTTGTGAAAATTGCCTTGGTGCCCTAAATTTTTACAAAAAGTCAAGGCAAAACTGCCGTGCCCCTTAAAAGCCGAAGTATCAGGGCTGGGACACTATTGGTAATTGTCAAAGACCAGTCTTCTCGCTTGGTGTATCTCAACATATGCACAAAATAACAAACCTGTACAAGTTTGAGCTCAATTGGTCGTTGAAGTTGCGAGATAATAAAGAAAGAAAAAACACCCTTGTCACACAAAGTTGTGTGCGTTTGGATGGTTGATTTCGAGACCTTAAAAAATGTAATACTGAGGTCTCGACATCAAATTCGTGGAAAATTACTTCTTTCTCGAAAACTACATAACTTCAAAGGGAGCCGTTTCTCACAATGTTTTATACTATAAACAGCTCTCCATTACTCGTTACCAAGTAAATTTTTGTGATAATAATTATTTTGAGTTATAACCAATAGTGTCCACTGCCTTTAAAGCATATGAATGTGGGCACGTGCACTTGAATGTGGGCAAGGACACATACTAACGTATAGTACAAGTGCAATATTAAATCTTGGCTAACAACATCGGGGCCCAATTTCATAGAGCTGATTAAGCACAACAACATTTTGCTTAAATGTAACATTTACAACTTGTGACTGGTCCTCTGCTCATTTCTGCTGAGCAGAAAATTGTTTTAAAAGCAATATTTCTGCTTTTAAAAGCAATTCTATGAAATTTCATAGCTGCTTAAGCAAGAAAGATGCTGAGCATACTATTACTAGCACAACAAAATTATGCGAACCAGAAATGTATTTATTCTTGTTAAGCAGCTCTATGAAATTGGGCCCAGTTTATACAAACTTGAAATTAATCAAATTTAAAAATGAACTACGGTACTTGTAAGATCCTATTATCCTGGCTGTCACTAGCTGCAGCTTGGATTATCTTCAAGAAGTATTTATTAAAACTTTTTGATCTTAACACCTGTAATTGATAGGATTGAAGATTAGGTATTTGGATATTTCCCACTGCTTGATTCCATTCCTATTGGCTTAAAGCCATTGGACCCTTTCGGTAAACAGTGTTGTCCAAGGCCCACACTTTGTGTACCACAACTTCTATATCAAATAACAAGGCTCAATCGGTCATCGGAGTCGGGAGAAAACAACGGAAAAACCCACCCTTGTTTCCGCGCATTTTGCCATGTCATGACATGTGTTTCAAATAAATCCGTAAGAATTTATATTGTTTTGCTGTTTTCTCAAAAAGTAAAGCATTTCATGGAATAATATTTCAAGAGAAGTCTTTCACCAGTGCCTTCTGTAAACCCTGTTAGTTATTTGTAAATCTGTGAACTTTTTTTTTTTTTCTGAACCGAAAGGGTCCAATGGCTTTAAAAGAAAAAAAAGGAAAAAACACTCACACACGCTTAAGATGCTGCCATATGATTCACAAATTGAGTCATCAACTATAAAGGTTACACAGAGCATTCAGGAGAGTGTTTATCCCTTCAACTGTTGAACTTGACAGTGGATGAGATTCAACAAAAGGGAAAATGACTTAAAGGTAGTGGACACTATTGGTAATTACTCAATATAATTGTTATCATAAAACCTTTCTTGATTACGAGTAATGGGAAGAGGTTGATAGTGAAAAACATTGTGAGAAACAGCTCCCTCTGAAGTGACGTAGTTATCGAGAAAGAAGTAATTTTCCACGAATTTGACTTCGAGACCTCAGATTTAGAATTTGAGGTCTCGAAATCAAGCATCTGAAAGCACACAACTTCGTGTGACAAGGGTGTTTTTCTTTCATAGTTATCTCGCAACTTTGACAACCAATAGGCTCAAATTTTCACAGTTTTTTTTTAAGGGCCTGGGTCCTTGATTCCTCCTCTTATTCTAGACCCAGAACTATCAGGGCAAAATTTCATAGAGCTGCTTAAGAACAAAAAGTAGCTATAGCACAACAACATTAATTACGCTTATTCATTTTGGTTTTACCCATATACACCGATGTGTGTTAGCACTGTATACTCAGTATTTTCCCGAGTTCTGTGAAAAGAAATTCACAGGCATATTACTCGGGTGGGTTTTCCAACCCACGACCTTTAAAAAAAAAAAAATTGTTTAGGCAAGTCGCCAGACACACAAGGCCTGAAGGCCACTTCAAGGTGTGGGCTACAATTATTTTTGTCCAGAGGCCTATGCCACCTACTCCTAGGGCTGAAACAGGGTTACCCCTTTTACAGTCCATACAGATATAGGCTTGGGTATCATCAGTCCGAAGCCTGGCCGGTAGAGCAGAAAGCACTACCTCCCCAATTTTATGTAGCAAGTGTCACAACCGGGATTCGAACCCACACTCTGCTGATCAAACACCAGAGCTTGAATCCTATGCTCTTAACCGCTCGGCCATGACACGCCACAGTTCTAGAGCAGTGTCATACCAACTAGACCACCAAGATTGCCCGGTAGTTAGAGGCAGTTTGAACCCTATGTTTTAGCAGCGGGTACTGCAACGATTTAATAGCTTTTCACCGGGAAAAGAGTTTTGGGAAAGTACTGAGTATACCGTGCTAAACACACATCGGTGTATATGGGTAAAACCAAAAATAATAGTCTTTATCCCTGATGCAAATTAACATCTATTAAAAACTTAATGCTTACAAGAATAAGGTTACCAGCCAAAATAGCATGTCTCACATGTACAAGTGTAGTTTGGCTAAGCAGCAATCTTTATTTTGTAAGCACTATTTTCTGCTTTTAAGCGGCTTTTTGAAACTGGGCCCTGATTTTACCAGTTATAAGGTTTAACAGACTCTATTTTCCCCCAAATTTCGTCAAAAATGCAGCAAGTCAACACTCTTAACGAGATAAACTTGCAGCACTCCAGATAAAATCAAGCTTTGTGTTTATACAAACAGTATGCATAATTTGTATACTTAACGCTATCCGCATGACATTCACCTGAAACGGTTGAAATCCTAATACTCTAAATTTCTTAGTTGAGATGGAGAACCTTCTCCTCATAGCCAGTCTAAGAAGATCATGAATAAGAAATGATTCAAGTTTAATCCATTTGGCTAGACAGGGGTGCAGTTTGGAGCGGAGGGATTTAAAAAACTACACATGGTTGAACATGCCATGTACGCATACATGTACAATGTATACATATTATATATTACAGGGTTATCCGCCAATGTCGTAGCCACGGTGGGCGGTGCTGGGCGGGCCTGCCCAGAACCCACAATTTTTGCCCAGCACTCTGAGCAAAATACATTGTGCTGCCTAACTCATATTTCCCCTGGATTAATTCAAAATATTGTCCACTGTGCATTGATCTGAGACACAGCTAATGATAAGGAGTATCAAATGTCACAGGTAGACAGAACACAGTCCCAATGACATGAACAGTTTGGAAACCTGGCATCATGCCTGAAGCAATAGTGGACCACAAATTTTAACATGAATAAATTTGTTGATTCACTTGCCATTGGTGGACTTCGAAAACATTTGATTTAAAGCCCTTGACTAAAACTGGTGAGCTACAACCCTGCTCTCCCCAGGATGTTTTAAAGTCCATTGGGTGCATTCTGGACCCAAAGTTTCGCCCAAGCACACTGAGTTTGAAACAAGGGCCTCCAAATGTATAATTTGGTTTTAAAAGTCCTAATGTGCGATCTGGTGCAATTTAAAAGGTTTCATCTTTACGATTTTGTAAAAAAAAGTTTTAAATTGTTTTTGTGTTTCCCCTACAGGTATCTACTGTTATTAAAGGCAGTGGACACTAATGGTAATTATGCAAAATAATTATTAGCATAAAACATTACTTGGTAACGAGTAATGGGGAGAGGTTGATAGTAAAAAACATTGTGAGAAACGGCTCCCTCTGAAGTGGAGTAGTTTTCGAGAAAGAAGTAATTTTCCACGAATTTGACTACGAGACCTCAGATTTAGAATTTGAGGTCTCGAAATCTAGCATCTGAAAGCACACAACTTCATGTGACAAGGGTGTTTTTTATCTTTCATTATTATCTCGCAACTTGGATGACCAATTGAGCTAAAATTTTCACAGGTTTGTTATTTTATGCATATGTTGAGATATACTGAGTGAGAAGACTGGTCTTTGACAATTACCAATAGGGTCCATGTCTTTAATTCACACATATTTTTTCTACCTGATATACGCTAGCTTGTGTACGGAGAGAACCCTACATCATGGATTGTAAGATGTTGTTGCTTTAGCAATGCAAAGGTTGTGGGTTCAAATCCCACCAAGTGATTTGCCTGTGGATTTCTTTTTTTCACTGTACTTGGGGGAGGGAGGGAATGAGTACACAGTGCTAAACACATAAAATTCTTCACCTGAAGACGAGCAGAGTATACTGTTTGAAACGTTGAGACCAGCTCTAGAACTTCAGAGCCAACACTCACCCTAAGAGATTTACACATGGTTGTACCCGCAAGTTTACTATTTATTTATAGTTTCTTCTTATTTCTCCACACCATGCAAAGCTTCAAACAATACACACAATTCCCTTTAGGCATCTTTCTGTATTCATTTACTGATTTCATATTCCTACATTAAATATTACACACCCACATTTGTTTAGTATTTTTCTGTCTATGAAGGTTTTGTTCTTGCTAGCTTTGAAAAAAAAAAAGTGTTGCACTGCCAGGGCTCCCTTGGATATAACAAATCAATTTAAAAATATCCAACTTTAGTGTGCATGTCTTAACATAGAGCATCCTCTACGACTTCGGTAATTTACAGTGTTCTGTTATTTGCTTAAAGCGCAGTGGTGTTAATGAAAAAAACAGTCTTAATTGACTTAGAAGCATGTCTCAAAGTGCACTCTAGCCAAACACAATAGATGGTGTCATTTTATCGGGATGGTTTAATTACTTCACTAATTAGAAGCCGAAGGTTATTGATTGGGGATCCTATTGACTTGTGTGGATGACTAGGCTGTTGTAAAACCTGACAGTATGAATGAATCATATGTTTTTTTTTAAATACTCTACGTTGTAAGAGGGGATGATGTAATGTTTATTTATCTTAAATTTATGTACGAAATTTGTTTTTGTATTAATTTTGTTATTATTTATCCTAGCCAACGAGGTAATAATAACAACAAACTCTGGAAGTACCACAGATGGGATACAACAGCACTGTGACTTGTGCACCAGCAGCACTCATCTAGTGGTAGGTAAAATCAGGCTTGGAATTTCTTCCTTGAGATGGGAGAGGATCAGGCTTGGAATTTCTTCCCTGAGATGGGAGAGGACAAGGCCATTTTCATTATGCAAAGTGTATTTCCATTTGAAAAACCTTTAAAGACACTGGACACTATTGGTAATTACTCCAATTTTTTTAAAGCATAGAACCTTATTTGGTGACGAGAAATGGGGAGCTGTTGATGGTATAAAACATTGTGAGAAACGGCTCCCTCTGAAGTAACGTAGTTTTCAAGAAAGAAGTAATTTTCCACGAATTTGATTTTGAGACCTCAGATTTAGAATTTGAAATCAAGCATCTGAAAGCACACAACTTTGTGTGACAAGGTTGTTTTTTCTTTTATTATTATCTTGCAACTTCGACGACCGCTTGAGCTCAAATTTTCACAGGTTTGTTATTTTATGCACATGTTGAGATACACAAAGTGAGAAGACTGGTCTTTGACAATTACCAATAACGTCCAGTGTCTTTAATCTATGAGGACTTTTGAAGGGGCACCAAGGCAAACACCAGGGCAACAGAGGCATGACCGCCACGACCTCTGTGTGTAATTTAAGGCCGGCAAAATGCATGAAAAGCTTAGAAACGTTGACAAGAAAAACAAAAGCCACACAATCAATTCGAGTACCCAATTACAGCAAGTAGCTTGAAGCACATTCAGTTAAGCAGATTGTGAAGTCTTGCGCAATGTTAAAGGGCCATTGCAAAAACATTTGCCTGCAATGGCAGGAAAATGGCGCCACAATCCTCATCAATTGCCTCTGTTGCCCATAGTCATTGCCTTGGTGCCCCTTGAAACGTTCCAATCAAAATTTGAGAGGTACCCTTCACAAGGAGAAAGATACCTTAGTACCCTTTCCCCTTTCAAGCATAGTATGCCTGGTGTCCATTACATTGCCTCATAATTTTGATAACCAATACAAAACCAACCTTATGTAGAGCAATACGCTTCCATTCAGTGACAGTTACCCATGTATTGGTCTGGTGGGAAATCATTTTTTGTTTTTTGTTTCAACCATGAGCTCATTCAACTGGGAACTTTTTATCAAGGCAATGGACACTTAAATGGGCACACAAAATTTACATTGATTTATAAACATTTCAAGGGATTTCTTTTACTTGTTGATTGTTGATTAACAAATTGGAAATTCGGTCAACCTTGCTCCGACACAGCAATTCTGGAGACTGTTAAAAAAAACTCTTGAGTTTTTCCAAAATTGTGTTAACTATAAACGTAACCACTTTTACAAATTGTGTAGAATTCACTTTGATTAAAAGTTTTCTTCCTATCTGGGTTAAAATATTAGACAAAACTACAAAAACGTGTGATTCACCATGTGTAACAGTACCGGTAAACCTTAGCCAACAGCATCAAGGATATACATACATTAAACCTGACTAAGCAAGACACATACATAACGTGCACGATGTGTATGTAAGAGGCCTTTTAGAATGATTAATGTGTTTAAATTTCGCGTCTATTTCTTAATTTCTCTTGACTCAACCCACTCCCATTTTCGGTTTTAACTTTATGCTTTGGGTCGTTCCTTTCCTTTTCAATATTTTTTTTTTTATAGATTGAGAATTAAATTTAGATTTTCAATTCTTATTTTTTGAACCATCCCACTACTTTTTTTTAAATAATAACGTTAAACTATCGATAATTCAGAAATTGTCCCCAAGACATTATTTCATTTACACAGAGATTTGTCTTAGAAATATAATCACTTAAAGGGAAGGTATAATCACCCTTGGCAACAAAAACCTTTGATTAGAAGCCTATAGCAGTGTTTGTTTGTAGTATAAAAAAAAGTACTTTCAGAAAATTTTACTTGAAAAGACTGCAGGTATGTCAAAAGATCGCAGTACTTATGTTCCAAAACTAGTATAGGAATGATCCTTCCTGAATGGACATAATTACTCCCCTCGGATTTTCGGCAATATCTCAAAAACGCCACCGACATTTAAAATGAAATTTCCGGATGTTAGTTGTAATGTGTACATCTACATTTATGAAGGATTAAAACAATCAAATGGTTAAAAAAAACAAATGTATACTTTTCCTTTTAAAGGCTTACAATTTTGATATCTCATTCATAATAGTACAGGTGACCAGCCGAATAATCACAAGCCGTGACACCAGTTCAATCTTGCCACTAAAAGCAGTACCCAGACGCCATTTATAGACGCAGTCTAATTCTGAATTCCGTGTATATTTTTCTACAAGCAGTATTTATTCATGTCCTGTTTGCATTAAGCATGATGCATGTCCAGTCAGCAATGTCACATGTACGCAGACTTAAAGGCATGTTCAGTCAGCAATGTCACATGTACGCACACTTCAAGGCACTCGGGACACGTTTGGTAAATTGTCAAAGACCAGTGTCTCACTTCGTGTATCCAAACATATGCATAAATTTAAAAAACTTAAAATTTGGGCTCAATTGGTCATCGACTTTGCAAGAGATTAATGAAAGAAAAACACCCTTGTTGCATTACTTTGTGTGCTTTCAGATGCATAAAAAAAGGCTTCAGCTGAAGTCGTTTATTATTTCAGATAGAAATTACCTATTTCTTTTCATTCATTCATTCATTCAAACTTACATTTATTTCCATACTTCATATAAACAATATTTTGTCAAGGAATAACCAATAAACAAAGCTATTTAATGAGGCAGAGAAAATAAATAAATAGAGTACATGGCATCATCTAGAAGCCGAGGCTTATGTAGGGATGCCTGGGGACAGACAATAAACGGGACTAGAATGTAGGACAGACAATTAGAACAAAGACAGACATGATGAAGACAACAATGATGAGAATAACAACTAAACAATAATAATAATACAAATAGTAATACTAATGATAAAAACTATGTTACTTCAGGGAGTCGTTCCTCACAATGTTTTATAATACATTGTATCAACAGCCCCATTGCTTGTTACCACTCAGGTAAACTGTTATGCTACCAAATATTTTGAGTTATTACCAATAGTGACCTGTGCCTTTGAAACTTGGTGCAGTTCTCATAAGCCGTGCCCCAATGCAATGCCAAGCACTTCTCGTTCTCATTCATGCCCCGTAGCATTATGAATCAGAAGAATTCTGCATTATGTTTCCATGTTAAATCAATACATGCAATCATGACGAGGCGTATATAGACATACGATTTCAGAAAAACAAAATTGAGTTCGGTTTCTCGTCTTGGATGGAAGCAGTTAGGGGGTTTGGGTCTAGAATGATAAGGGTGTTGACGATTTTAGGTTTTTTGTTCTTTATGCAATGCACACTCAAATGCTAAATACAATGGTATTAATGTATTCTGCATAAAATTACACACTACACTCAGACCTTGCTGAATTTCACTCTGACTCTCAAGGTAACCAGTGGATGCAAAGCGATGTAGAAAAGCGAACATGGGAAACACATTGACAAAAGGAACATAGAAAAAAAAGGCTATAGAGCTTGGTTCATATTACATTTATATTACATTTTTTTTAGGTATTCAAATTTCAGGCCTTGAACTGCACTCTTGAAGGGGCATGGCAATTTTCCTCTGGTAAGGGGCACTCTATGAGGACAATTTTAATTTGTATTGGAACTTTGCAGAGGGCACTTCACAGCAAAAGCACAGGGCACCGCGGCAATGGCTGTGGGTGCTATGGGTTATTTTGAGGCCTGTGTGTCACGACCAATGTTAAATTTCAATGTACATTGTACAGTGAATGTGCAGAGAATTGGGAGTGATTTATAATCGCAGTGAATCATTCTTTCTTCAAGCACATGTACTTCCGATAAGTTTATCCCGATGAACCAATTCCGTCTTAATGCGCCACTCTCCCTCCAGAACAGTTTTTGACGTGAACTACGGATTTGTCATTCGCATCTGCAGAGTGTACTCATGCCACATAATCAACCTACTTTCCCACATCAAGCCATGAATATTTCTGGATCTGCTCATCCATTTGCTTTCCCCCCCGAGGAGGGTATTTGGGACTTGGGGGTTTATGGGGGTTCGTGAAACATAAGATGGTCTCATTGTTGAAGGTCTGGAAGCCATTCAAGACGGACCTCCAAGGAGAGGATGGTATGACATGGAGGTGTGAGAGAGCAAGGGTTAAAGGAGCAGTGGAGTCAACTTTAATATTGTCAAACATTCTGACTCATCATGGTTCTCTCTGTTCATAGGATTTAAAGGGATATTATCGTGACTTGTAGTCTCTGCCAGTGCAAAAAACACATAGAACTCTAATCAAGGTTGAGCCTAGGATTAAAGGGGCAGTATGTTTAACTTTTAAATCCATCAGTTCTGCACTCATATGGGGCACAGAGTGATCTATAAATATCCATGACAAGAATGAAATTCAAAGAAAGTGTATAAATCATAATGGTTACTAATGGTTCCCTCATAAATAAATAACTTGTGTTTTGGGTCTTTTTTCCTTTTGAAAAAGGAAATAATTTCCATTGTTAATGGATACTGTTTAGTAAGAGTTTCTTTTAGAAAAAGTATAAAACCAACCTTAGGGGTGCACAAAATCTAATTATATATGCCGTATTGGGAAACAAACAATCTTAAGCAAGGATTGGAACAAAGGAAACTCAGAGCTACTTCCCTCACCTGCCCTTTAAGTAAAGATGAAGGCCAAGGATTAGAATGTGAGAATGCAGCAAGATGCTGAGATGCTTAGGGGTATCTTGTAAACAGAGAGTGTGAGTTGGTCTGCTTCAGGCTTCATGGAAGACTATCCTCCCGCAGCAACCATGCACAAGAGATGGATATTTACTATGTACTGCATAAATTTACCATACACTACAGAGTTGTCATGGTTGTCTAGTCTCCAAACAACACTTTGTTTGAAGATCCTATTTTTTTCCTCTCTGAAAAATTACATTCACTTGTGTTTCTTCAAAAGTCAAATATAAGGTGAAACAATCTAAAAAGGTACAATGAATTTAATTGAATAAAAAAAAAAAGATTTGGGGCTTAAAGCCAAAAAACACTTTTGGTACAGAAAAGAAGAACAAAAGTTCACAGATTTACAAAATAATAACTTACAGGGTTTACAGAAGGTCATGGTGAAAGACTTCTCTTGAAATATTATTCCATGAAATGCTTTACTTTTTGAGAAAACATTAAAACAATATCATTTTCGACAGCGAGAATTACAGATTTACTTGAAACACATCTCATGACACGGCGAAACGTGCAGAAACAAGAGTGGGTTTTCCCGTTATTTTCTCCCGACTCCGATGACCGATTGAGCCTAAATTTTCACAGGTTTGTTATTTTATATATAAGTTGTGATACAGGAAGTGTGGGACTTGGACAATACTGTTTACCGAAAGTGTATAATGGCTTTAAAGTTCAGAAAACAAAATAGTACAAGTAACTTACAATCCAAAGAAAATACTAAAGCTTTTTTAAAAACAAAACTGTCCTCCCATAGACTTGCTCTATGGTCCATCATTGTTTTTGAGAAGCAACACTTGCTCTATGGTGAAGGCAATAAAGGTAACGACTGACTAGAAGACAAGTCTACCTGCACGTCTATACCCGACTGCCAACACCCACACGTTAATGAGGACCATTAGCGTAATGATAATGATGGTGACTGATGATAATCAGAGTCTGGGGATCTTGTTCCCAAACCTTTTTATAATCGCTGACTGCTCATCTGCTTGACATTAAATATTGGCGTTATTTGTTTTTGGCTGTGATGGAAGGTAACTTGTTTTTGGATGGCTTTTTATTTTCAGGTTGTAATTTCAGAGCTGGACATTTTATGATAAATTACACTGGAATTTTTTGGATAGTTAATTATTCATGTGATTGTGTAAAAAAAAAAACTAAATTGGGTTTCTCTCTTGAATCATCATGTTTTCTTTAGTACAAAAAGGTCAAAAATTTTCTTCTCATATTCTATTCATGCTTCATAGATAACTTACCAATAATATGAATGTATTACTTTCTGAAAAGAAAAAACAACACTCATCAATTTTACATATTTTAATTTAATTAACCCTAACCATCCCAATCCCAATTACAAATTTGGCTTTTTAGGGTTATAATATTGTAAAATGCTGTTTTAAATACGAACTAATTATTATTATGCATACAATAACAAACTTGTGAAAATTTGGGCTCAATTGGTCATCGAAGTTGCAAAAATTAAAAAGAAGAAGAAAAAACATCCTTGTTGGATAGAACTGTGAAGCCTGAAGCCAGCCGTTCTCATAATTCAGGAAAAATTACCACTTTCTCTAAATTTTCAAAAAAGGGTGTTGTTTCTAACAATGTTTTTTACAATAAAAAGCTATCCAGTGCTCTTTACCAAGTAAATTTTTAAAGACCTGCTTGAACGAAAATGTCAAGTCGTAAACTTTGCTGAATTTCACTTCAAATGTCTTCAATGAATAAGGAAATCAAGTCATATGATTATAAATAGATTTCAATTGTGTAAAAAAAACAATCATTTCGAATGCCCTTATCCAGCGCTTTTCTGAGAGATTTGCGAAAAGCCCTGATACGTAATCACTCTCAAAACGTCATAGTTGGGAGCTAAAATTTGTAAAGCCGCTTTGTTGCAGCGTGGAGGTATAACAAAGCAAACTCCCACAAATGACGTCAGCGGCATTGTCCTTTGACGCGCGCTCTCAACGGCAAAAGTATTTTTAGTTATTTAAAACCTTTAGGTTGGGGCCTGATTTTTTAATCAATAATTACAAAAAATTCAGAAGTGTACACATATCAAAATGACATTAAAATGGTGAACAAGTGCATTATAAACAAGTTACAATACCATTTCCGTTGAAAACATTCTGCTCAGGTAGGTGTTTAAGGTAAATAATTTTTGAGTAATTACTAAAGGTATACTCTCTTGGCTCTACAGTCTGGCCCATGAAGTACCCTTCACTCACGCAAAACTATCATAACTTCCCTCTTCATATCAACGCAACATTGGTAGCTATGTATACGGCTTGATTGCTGCGTCATGTCTTGAAGTAAAGGACATTATACAAGGTAGAAACACCCTTAGCAACGACAAAGCTGTAGCCATAGACGTCATTTTGAACACAACCTAAGACTCGACTCCAAACAGTCTGGCCCCTTTATTACATCCTCATCATTACTATTAGGTTGTGATAACTGTATAAGGGGAACTTGACAAAGATGGCATCTGATTGAAGTCATCTTTGAACACCACAGGAGATAGGTAATGCATTAGGCCTACCCAGTGTCAAGAGCAATTACATGTTCATGTAGCAAGTGTCATTCTGTATCGCTTCATGTGTGGATCCTACTTGGTTGTCAGGAAAGTTTAGTGATGATGGTTAAACACGGATGGACAATATTAATTTTGGTTTTACCCATACACCGATGTGTGTTAGCACTGTTTACTCAGTACTTTCCCGAGTCCTGTGAAAAAACATCACAGGCATGTTACTCGGGTGGGATTCGTACCCACGACCCTTGCAATTCTAGAGCAGTGTCTTACCAACTAGACTACCGAGGTTGCCCGGTAGCTAGAGGCAGTTCGAACCCTATGTTTTGGCAGTGGGTAGGCCTACCGCAACGATATAAGAGATGTTAAATTTGCATCGGGGATAAAGGCAGTTCGCCGGTAGCTAGAGGCAGTTCGAATCCAGATGGACAAGTCTTGCAGTTTAACATTTCTACATTGCTGGCTGGCTATGACACCGTGTTCATGCTCAAATTTGGGTGGAAAATCCATAACACATGCAGTGCCTGTGGCTCAGAATTTTTACTGGACTAGAATTTTGTTCACAAGACCAGATTCAAAACTAGCAAGGACTAGAAATAAAAAATAAAAAACCAGTTTTAATAGATTTAATGTTTTTATTTGAGCAAACACAAAAAGAAGATTCATTTTGTTTGTCTTAAAGCCGTTGGACTCTTTCGGTACAGAAAAACCCCAAAAAGTTCACAGATTTACAAATAACCTACATGGTTTATAGAAGGTAGTGGTGAACGACTTCTTTCGAAAAATTATTCCATGAAATGTTTTACTTTTTTAGAAAACAGTAAAACAATATCAATTCTCGATATCAAGAATTACGGATTTATTTTGAACACATGTCATGACACGGCGAAACGTGCGGATACAAGGGTGGGTTTTCCCGTTATTTTCTCCCGACTCCGACGTCTGATTGAGCCTAAGTTTTCACAGGTTTGTTATTTTATATAGAATTGTGATACACGAAGTGTGGGCCTCGGACAATACTGTTTACTGAAAGTGTCAAATGGCTTTAAATAAGGGTACATAATCTTTGATACTCAGCAGAATAAAAAGATATTCACACTCATTCAAACTCAACATTTAAACATAATTTTTTCTTAACAAACACACGAGAACATTTGACTTGACCGGTTGTGAGAATTTGACAGTAAGGAAGGTATTTTTTTGAGGGGCACCGCGGCCAGTGACAATTTGTAAAGCACTGGGCATCATAGTCGTCATGTAATTGAAGGCCTGCATACCATTTATAGTTTTAATGAGGATAGCGTGTACTACTGTAATAATTCCACTGTAATTTTGTAAAACATTGACTGTGACCCCAAAAAGTACAACCCCCACACAAAAGCCTCCTTGATTAATCACTTCCCATTTAAGTTATCCATAAACAAAAGCAATTCACCGGCGAAATATGGCGGTATGATTAATGAAAAGAGCGCGATCAAAGTAATGCGTATTCCAATCACCCACTTTACTAAAACACTATGGAGAGAACTGTACAACAAGTATGTCAATTTGGTTTAATGGGGAGAAATTGCACGTCTCTCGAAGCAGCATCTAGCGTTTAAAAGTGAAGGAATATATCTGTCAACTTCTAAATGACTTATCCGCTCTAAATTTATTTTTACAAATTGGATTTAAAAAAAGATGAACTCAAAGATCAAGATACACCCACAAAAAGTGACCTTCCCCATTACATGCATGAATTTTTATTCAACAGAAATGCTCTCCGGCCTAGCAGGATTATATAAGAGTCGAACAACCTCCAGCTATCAAGCAATCTCAGTGGTCTAGTTGCTAAGACATCTACTCTAGAATGGCAAAGGTCATGGGTTCGAATCTCATTCAATAATAATATGTAATACATGTAGGTTGATTTTGTTTACATGACTCTGTAATGCACTGAGTTGACAGTTATTTGCGTGTGTGGGTAAAACCAAATATAACGCCCAGTGCTACAGGCTTTGGTCACACACTGTTGCGGTAGCACTTGTTAGCACTCTTAAAATTCCCCCAGTGTTTTCACATTATGACCAAGACCTGTGTTATACTTTACTTTATTTGTGATCATCAAAACTTAAATACTTAAATTACAGTACAAAATATTTTGTTGAAAAAGACAAACTTTGTTCATAAATCTAGCGATGTAGGTGACTTTTTTTTCTCTTGGATTCCGCATCATTGAGTTTTAACGCAACCCATCCGATGAGACGCACACCAAATATTATCAAAGTGCGTTGGCCCATACATACAAACAACCCCTTGGCAATTATGTTGCTGCAAACTGTATCATGCCAAGCATTCATAATGTATTTAGACATTTTACTCTACAAAGTGAGGGAGGAATGTTGCGTTTTATTGCCCTGAGCTTAAGTAATCTGTCACTTAGACAGTGGACATCACTATACAGTGTAGAGAGAAATACCTTGAAAATTAAAATTAAAAAAATGTAATGATTTGCAATATTCTTCAATCAACACACAACACACTTGCCACAACATGAGGGGGAAAATGTTGTGCAGTTTATTTGGCCATAATTTCCTAAGCAAGATTCAGGAGTAAATGCAGAAAACATCGCTACCGGAACTCGGTCAAGATCGCACTGTAGGCCTACTGTTTTACTTGTATGGTGTATACAAGTAAAGCAATCAAGCATAAGGCTCAGAACATTACCCAAAGATAGGGCTAACTGCTTTCAGAGCTGTCACTGTCAATGTATTCTTTAATAAGCCATTACTTTTATAAAATGACATTTATAAAATGGATTATAAAGTGAACAATGTTCGCCCAACAGACCCAAACCTTTGTTTACAAAAAGAGTAACCTTGTGGTTATAAATGTAGTTAAAAGCTTAACAAGTTTTGAGATGTGTTCCCTTTCTTGATATCAACAATTGGTACAATTAAGAAAGTGCAATCTCCACAAAATATGATATAATATTTGTATTGTGTATAGTTTCTAGAAGTACATTGGGCTGTTTGCATAATGTGCCTGCAGGGTACTTCTAGTGAGCCTTATAGGGGTTTTAACATTTTGGGCCTCCTTAACGCTAAACGTTTTTAAAATCATCATTGATAGGTGAACATTTTACGATCGTTTGCCATCAATAACTCCCTTTGTATTGTACTACACAACCAAAACTTTCCCCACACATACATTCATAATGCTTGTATTGTCTTTTTGTTGAGTTAAATTAGGAAAAGTATAGCGTTAAGGAGGCCCGAAATGTTAGACCCCTATAAGGTTCACTTATACTTATAGTTTCTAGAAGTACCTGCACGGGGTCCAGAATTCTGTGTCTCTTTTGTAAATAATGTGATGCCCTCTTAAAATTTTGCGATTATTCCTGTCAATTTTGTCTAAAAACTTCAATTATTTTTTACCATTATTTAATTTAATTGGGAAGTGGATTGTATATATATAATGTTGAATATTAAACAATAATTTATTTTTATTTTTTATTTTTATATTATTGATAATAATGAACAATAATTGAAAACACTATACAGTAAACACAAACAAAGAATGTTATAATGATAAAACTTCATACAAAAAAACAAAAAAAACAAACACACTCCTCGTAGTAGAAGTATGACCTCGATATCAATTTTTGCACAAGATAAATTTTGCAAAGCTCATTCGTGGCGTGTCATGGCCGAGCGGTTAAGAGCACGGGATTCAAGCTCTGGTGTTTGATCAGCAGAGTGTGGGTTCGAATCCCGGTCGTGACACTTGCTACGTAAAATTGGGGAGGTAGTGCTTTCCGCTCTTTTTCGCTCGGCCAGGCTTCGGACTGATGATACCCAAGCCTACATCCGTATGGAAGGGGTACAACCCTGTTTCAGCCCTAGGAGTAGGTGGCAAGGCCTCTGGACAAAAAGTATTCTAGTATTTTAGTAGGCTTGAGGTAGGGTTAATATTAAATAGTATAAAAGAAATAAACGTGACAAAATGTGGATGACCAGTCCTTTAATAAATAAGACTTAAATAAGAGGTTTTTGAGGAGACGACAGCGGAACAAACCTTATCATAATTCTACTTCTAGAAGTAGTAAGGGAATATTATTAAATCGAGAACCCCAATTCCATCACTATCCCTTGCAATTGCATGCAACAACCATCATTAAGAAAATCAATGTATTGTAAGTGCAATGTAATGCAAAACAATTTTGACATTGACCCATTTGGCAATGGCAGACGGGTTATAAATATTATTTCATAAAACTATGCCGCAGAAACTCATGATTTAACAGAAATTGTATCACTTCGTGACCAATATATTATACTGAACACTATGAATAAACAAATATCACTTACCGATTTCCTAAATGTCTCAATTAAAAAGGTTTTTGGTACGTCTTCAATTTCGTCTCGGTTGGCCTTCGTGCAGTTTCACCTCTCGATCTATTTTTATGCTCCATTAACACGATCTACACAGTAGAATTAAATAGTTCTGGGGCCAACTTCCGGTGTAAACTGGTACACTGTATGTTCCCGAAATACAATAGGTGGACGTTACGACTACCAGTGCAACTCAATATGACAGTGATGATTGTTTGGAACTTGTATGTGGTGTCAAGCCCACGAGGTGGCGCTATGTAACTTAGTTGGCACGTGGACCATGTTTACAAACAAAATAATAAAAAACATCGTTTGCAATTTTTAATCCCCATGGGTAGCCCCCTACGAAATCGTAAACAAAATCCGATTAAAATTTACTAGATTGAAGCGTTACTTTGAAGAAGAAAAAAAATTAAATGTGATATTGTCAATGTTTTATACACACTTATACACAGACAATGTATTTTATTTTCATCTTGCAACAATGAGCACTGGAAAGGGGCTTATTTATTAAGGAAAATACAAGCAAAAAGTAGTTGTAGATGACGAGAAGTATCCCTCACCCTTAGAAAATGTACCCACCCCCATTGTGCCCATCCTAGTTTTGGCACTGGACTGTGAAATAATTTCTAAAACCAAGTTTCTCAATTTGAGAGAACACTACATAATTAAAACAATACAAACAAATCACCCAGTTTTCTTTTGTTAGTGAATGCTTGCCCTTCACAACAAACAAATTGTCCTTAAAGGCCCTGAACACGTTTGGCAATTGTCAAAGACCAGTCTTCTCACTTGGTATATCCCCACATATGCATAAAATAACAAACCTGTGAAAATTTGGGCTCAACTGGTAGTTGTAGTTGCAAGAAAATGATGAAAGAAAAAAACACCCTTGTTCAACAAATTAGTGTGCTTTCAAATAGGAATAAAGGGCTTCTGGGCAGAAGTCTTTTATTATTTTGATGAGAAATTCCCTCTTTCTCAAAAACTACACAGGACTTCAGAGGGAGTCGTTTCTCACAATGTTTTATACTATCAACAGCTCTCTGTTGCTCAAAACAAATTAAGTTTTTATTCTAACATACATTTTGAGTAATTAATTACCAAACGTGTACAGTGCCTTTAATAAGTGATCATAAAAGTCAAAATACATCATGAACAAGGTGACAGTTTGTACACTTAAGTTGCTTAGAGTGATTATTAAATCAGGCCAGGAATTACATAGGGGATACAGCCTCTGTTGCCCTCGTCTTGTGCCTCTTCAAACGTTTCCCATAGACTTTAAGATTTTTCATTGGAAGTGCCCTTGACAAAATGAAAATGGCCTTGCCCTTTCAAAGTTAAAACTCCAGGCCTGTTATTTATGAACTCCGTAAGCAAATAATTATTACACAGGATCTTGACAATGAAAAGAAAAAGAAGAAGAAAAAAAGGGACACACACAAATCAAATGTTAGGAATGTTTATTTTATTCACTTTTAATATACTAACAATTGTTGACATTCACAAACTAGTTACTATCAAGTACACTCCAATGTTGATTTCATTTAAGTGAAGAGTTAGTGTGTGACAAGCAGTACTCAGTGAACTTCTGAGGTGTAGAAATATAAAAACAAAGGCAACTCAGGTCAGATTGAAACCAAACCAAACAAAGATTTAGGTACTAGTCCTAGCTTAGGGAACTAGTCCTAGGTGATATTACAAACCTAAGGCTAGTCCTAAGTTAGGACGAATAACTCGTCCTAACTCGTGATAAGACTAGTCTTAACTCTTTGTGAAATCCACCCAATATGTCTAAACAGCTAAACTGCCGAGCTAACCAAGTGATGAGAGGTCTGGGCCCAATCCTACTTAGCAGAAACAGGTTACCAGCCAATATTCCATAAAGTTTGTACTGTTGCCACCGGTACCCCACTAATTTCTTACTACTCAACAAATTTGTTTGCTGAGCAGCATATTCTGTAGTCTTGGCCCAAGACATAAGTGCTCGATAGTGGATAGTTAACTATGCCCAGTTGTAAAATCGCTAAAGCGCCCTCTTACAGTATGATTTTACCATCTCGACTGGCGAGCTTGACTGGCAATCGAGCCAGTTAAGTTGGTTACATCATACCATAAGAGAGCATGCTTTAGCGATTTACAACTGAGCGTATTACACTATCCTCCATCGATCTTAGTCATCTTGGGCCAAGACTACATATTCTGTTGAACAGCTTTATGAAATTGGGCCCAGGTCGAATCCTGTAACTAGCAGTACAGTACAACAAGCTACTACCAATCTTTTGTCCCTGAAATAATATCTATTACACACATTTAAAAAAACAAAATCAGTTGATTTAACACTCATTTTGTCTGAATACAATTTACAGACGGTACATTTACAGACTAATTTATCCATGACTGACTCACAGAACTATATACAGAAAATCAGTACAATTTATTATTATTAAGTATGTACAATAGATTTAGCATTCCAATCATAGGTACACTTTGCGTATTACAAAAGAAACCACTATGGACAAAAGTGAAAGTTAGAAAGAACACTCCAAGAAGCTTGTGTTTGTAAACAGTAAACCGTTTTTCATTTGTGGTTGAGAAATAGCTGGACAAACTGGTTCATAAATTTGAAATATATTTCTGACACCAGCAGTTTTGAATCTGTTATACCAAAATCAGAAATGTGCATCCATTTTAGGAGATGCAGAGATTGGCATTTGACCTAATTCACCCAACATCAACACCACAATAACTTGGTTGAGCCATTTGGAGAGTCGGTGTCCCTGTGTGTTTTACAGTGTAGCGCCCACATAATTGTAGGTGCAATTTAACTCCAAAAATTATAGAGACAGTAGCCGCAGGTGATTTGGCGCAAAAGGTCAATAGATATTATGAACTCCTTTTTGTTTATAGGAGCTTACTTTTTAATGAAAACTACTACAAAAACCCACTTCAGTACAAAAAAGTTAAAATCCTTGAATGAAAGATGTTCGTGCAATAATGTCAACAAAATGTGTGGTAAAAGTTTATGCTATTATCTTGAGAATGGCTTTAAAACAAGTCGAGTACTAAAGTAAACAGTGCAATCTAAGAAATCATATCTCATTTGATCTCTTGTTTAACGTAGGATCATACTTTGGTATGACGCCCCCCCCCCCCATAGAAAAAAGAGATTGTGCAAGTCATGCGCGTATTTGACCGTTGTCCATTTCTTTTCATCATACCTTATGGCATTGTACATGGGAAAGCAAGGTTCTCAAATAAACAAATACATGACTGACTTGCAACATCTATTGCGAAGTAGTGCTGAAAAAAATCACAGATTAACGAGGCATTCGCTGAACGGCAGCTGCTAGCGTTCCTCTGGTCTTTTTGAGATACGGTGGACACAATCGGAGCGCGCTGTTAGGTTTGTGTGTATAGAAATTTACCCAAACCAAACAGTGCCACCATAGTGTGTCCACCATACCTCACAAAGCTTCATGGCCTTTGTGCGGTGGGCTGTTTTTTTGAAAGCAGAAAGTAAGTTTCTGAGAAATGAGCAGCAAAGAGTCTTAGATCTTAGTACAAACCAATAGTCGTAGTACTTGACACAAAACATACCCTGAGCTAACAGCGAGAGTCTTACTACAGAAATCTTTTGGGACGATTTTTGTGTGTTTGCTTCTTGCAGGCAAAGGGGCATGAACACAGTTGAAGTCTTTTTATCATCTTTGCCATACATCATGTTTGCAGAAGCAGCACCCCAAAAATAAAACATTCTAATTTTGTCATAAACAGTTTTGGTCCACTGCAGAACATTTGCCTACTCATGAAAAGTGCGGGCTGCACAAATATAAATCTGCCCGGCTTACAATTAGTTGACAACTATAGGTTGAATACAGACTGAAACCATCAATTTATTACACTCAAACCATCCTTAATGTCAGATCCCATGAGACACAATAATAGCATGAACTTACATGAAGAAGTAGGCTTCAGACGGTTTTGGCAATCCAGTCTCAATTCGGTCATAATTATGGTGAAAACCCAAGATGGCAGTGATATGATAAAGTTCTATTGCACGCTACCTAGTATACTAGTAGTGCAAACTATAAATAATTGTACATGTACAAAACAGTTAAGGAATACCACGGAATGCAATACTTGTATTTCAGATCCTCAGTAGAGACTCGTCTTCTTCATTATCCGTAGGAATTCTTGCTCGTTGATTTCACCGTCGCCGTCTCTGTCAGCTTCATCGATCATTTCCTGTGGAGGAAGAAAAGTGGAAACAAATAAAGTTTTAGTCTACAACCTACTGATTCCAATCTTACTGAATCCAACAAAAAGGATATCTAACGTCCTTCACGGATAGCGTTCGAAGAAAATTGTTTTATAGTCTGTTTCAATTTCAATTAGAACTTTAGAAGTGAAGGAGTTTGTCCATTTTAGCGCTCATATCTGCCACTCAGTGGTGTTCAAGGCACTTCAACAATCATTCAGCATTTTCCTGCAAGGTACATGTATTGTTGAGTACATAGCACCATGTGGTTTACAAAGTGATGTGACACATTATGCAGCAAACCAAACGAGGAACACAAGGGTTCGATCGGTTTGATTTAATAAGTGCACTTGGTTGTTTTACATGCATTACACAGCACCCAGGACCAACAGCTTTTTGTCCCTTCCGAAGAATGCAAAACCAGTTAATTTCAAGACTCGATAGACTCACCTGCAGCTCCTCATCAGTGAGGTTCTCTCCCAACTCCTTGGCAACTCTCTTGAGGTTCTTGAAGGATATTTTTCCAGTGTTGTCATCGTCGAATAACTTGAATGCTTTCAAGATCTCTTCCTTTGAGTCTTTTTCACTCTGTATGAAAAGGAAGAGGAGTTTAACAAAATTTTACTAAGAAACACAAGCATTTGTCTTTTCCCTGTTTTCTTGAAACCATGAATGCTGCCTGGGCTGTCTATTTGAAATCACATTTTTTTACTTTGCCCCTCTGTAAGATTTAATCTACCAGCAACACCTCCGAGTCCAGTTATGGTCACTCCCCTTCTTACAGGTCTGGAAATTCAACTGATGGGGCAAGATCATTTTCATTTTTTTTAAAAGCACTTCTATTTTGAAATCTTAGTCTATTGGAAACTTCTGAAGGGGGAATTGGGACCAAGACAGGAGCACCCAGGCCTGAATTCAGGGAAAATCATGAGAAATGACATGCCTGTGTATTTTTGATCACATGAATGTTGACAAAAATGTCTCCAGTTTTGCCATTATTGATCTGTTTATATTTTTTGATGAGCGCTTATTTTGTACAATAACAGCTGAATAAATAATATTATATGAACACAATGAAGAGCAGCGGCAAACAGCTCACAAAATGAAATGACAAATGAAATAAATGGAAAATTATATCACATTTTGACCCTAGTAGTAGTAGAGTCTATGGTAAAAAAATCTGCTAGGGTCAAAACAAGAAGCTTCTACCACTTGTTGTGACTAATAAACGACACCTACCATCTTGGCTGTCATCATTGTAAGGAATTCATTGAAGTCGATGGTCCCGGTGTTCTCCTTGTTTATGTCGGTGATCATCTTCTTGATCTCCTCCTTCTTGGGTTCGAATCCCAGCGCTCTCATTGCCACCTAGAAATCAAATAAAGGTTTGACAAATTAACGCACCATCCACCCAATGCAGTTTGGTGAGGTATGCAGAAGCACCATGTGTAAATCTCTTTTGAGTAGTGTTGGTTCTGAAACGAACCTGTGGTTGACAACTCAACGTTTCGATCAGTATGCTCCGATCATCTGCAGGAGAAAGTTAATATCTGTAAGTCCCTAATTAAGGTTTGTACTGGTATGAAAGATGCTTAACCCTTTAGCACACGTACCACCCTGAAACCGCCCTGCATGATACTCTTCAAACTGCCCACAACCTCCAGAAGTTATATCTTTATTTTTACATGCGATTACAATGCAGCAAACAGCCATATAGAGCACTATCTCAAGATGACGATAAAAATGGCACATGGTCTTTTTTAGAAAAAATGAAGTTGCCCACTTCCAAACATTCACAGGTCAGAAGTCATGTCACTGCCAATCAGGTTTCTGAGTGCAGACAGTCCTCAGTAAAACAGAACAAACAAAATATCCAGTTGGATATCGAATGGTGTTGCACAACACCTTCACCATTGAGGACCTTCCAGGGGCCAACGACAATCGACTCAGGGTTGTCCAACACTGGCAAACAATTGTGTGATGAGACAAAATGATGATGGATAGGATTAAACTATTTTTTTTCCCCCCAAATATAAACTCATACCTTAAGTTCTTTGGCATCTATTGTTCCTGTGCCCTCTGTGTCAAATAAATCAAAAGCTTCTCGGATCTCTTGTTTCTGCTCTTCGGTCAGCTCTGGTTTGGGCCCGGTCTTCTTTCTCTGACCCCCTCCCATGGACGGCTTGTTATATCTGGTCGTCTGGAAAGAAAAATCATTAACAACATGAGTTTTGTTACAGAAAAAGGTTCAAAGACTTGCATGTAACAACATAAAGAAATTCTCAAATCTATCTAAACTGCTGTCCTACATGCGCGAGCCTTGGCCCAAAAAGTACGCATTTTCACCTCAAAAAACGAAATACAATGTCTGACATACAATGGCTAGTTACTTGGAGTACACGCACACAAGTGCCTCAATTCCCCGATAACCCATGAAATATGCTTTACGTAAGCACAGAATTCCCTGCTACCGCAAAGGGCGATTCTTTGCTTACAGTAAACAGAGGAGCCATGAAATTGGGCCCTGCTTGACTTATGACATTGTATAACATTTTTTAGGCGAAAACTGAACTTCTACTTCTACTTCTACGTGATACTCGGCAATGTCCGTAAGCCAGGATATAACGCCAAAGAAAAAATTAAATGTGCATGCGCAGCGTGGGAGCTCTCCAAAACGTACTTTCCATGTCAATCTTTTTTTTTAAACATAAAACAGGATTTTTGGACAATGATATTTCAATGCACTGAACAATATTTAAGATAAACAGTATGATATTCAGCCACCACGGTTTAGGAGACCGGACCCCACGGTAATGTGACTTGACTACACTGTCATGACTGTAGTGTTACAGTTATGCAGTATGAGTATGCACAACACTCAAAACGGGTCCTACTACTTGCCGTCAACTCGCCGTCAACTCACTTGCGCCGTCAACTCGCCGTCAACTCCTCCAATATACATTTAAAATCCACAAAAGAAGCATAGAACTGTAAAGTATCAGCTCAAAGAGACTTCGCGTAATTTTTAGGTCATATTTCGGAATACAAATTTAGTTTTTTCTCGTGAAAAAATTATCTCGAAGCAGCAAAACCGTCGGCCGCCATCTTGCTTTTTCACATTGATTAGTCTTGGCCCAAGACGTCAATGATTGGTACTTTTTTTTTTATCAACACAAAGTCGCTTTTGTGAATGAATTTTTTACCGAAAACCATGAGAAATATGTAGTTTAGCCCAGACTTAACACTTCCGTGCCCCTTTTATAGATTTTTCATGTAAATTTAATGAGTTGACGGCACGAAAATGAGTTGACGGCGAGTTGACGGCAAGTCGGCGAGTTGACGGCAAGTAGTAGGATTAGGACCGCTCAAAACAGAATGCACGGACGCCGTCGTTATTTCTTTTCACAAAGGGTTCCCCCTAGCTGAAACTAAGCAGAATTCCATGCAGTATGCTTCCTCTTATTAACCCCAACCCAATGTCAACACTTTTCCTAAGAAATCCCGACGTTTTCTGAAAACAATTTTAGCTAAAAAAATCGAGGTAACTCACCATCGTTACTATGGAACTGCTGCTCTGTTTTGCATCGAAACGGCGGAAAAATACACAGTTAAAGCACTTGTTATCTTGCCCCCGATTCGTCAATTTTGGTGCTCGCTACGATGGACCTACAGATTAACCAATCAAAATAACCGTTGTATTTAACCATCTTGAGTTGACATAATGAGCACCTCGTCCGATATAAAGTTAATTTACCATGAAAAAGGCAAACATTCTTGACATTCAATCAATAATTTAATTTTTTTATGAAACAAATAAGGTCAACATATTACCTTAGGTGTAGTTTATATTACTTGAAATGTGTTAAAACGTAATATTAATATTTCGCTCCCAAATCTTTAAATGGATGGGGTACAGTGAGAAAATGGGCGTATATCTCATTTCAGTACACATTACACTCAACTCGTTTTATTTCCCGATGTGTGCCCAATGGAACTATGGGATTGATAGTGCCAGCTTTTTTTTTTTACAAGTCGCTTGAAAGAAAACTTGTTCGCGTATCCGAAAATGACGTCACGATGTCCGATAAACGCCGACGTTGTATTATTTTGTGACCCATTTTTTTTCGTTAACATGGCGAAATCGTTTTTCTCTTTGAAAAAAATCTTTTAAACTATGGTGAGATATTTATTATTTATTTATACTTACTTGCATGGCCGTGGCGTATGGGTATGCGTGCACGGGCAAGGTCGCGCGCTCCGCCGTGGCGCTCTACGTACTACGATGTACTGCATTTGAGTTTTTTTGAAACGTTTTTCGTGGAATCAAATTTTTTCAAAACGTCCAGTTGTTGATGACACATGAATGACACATGAATTTACTTCTAGAGTTAGACACCTGTCTTACCTCTTTATATGAAAGTGCTGAGTGATGAACTGCTTAAAAGAAATTGTAGGATTTTACATGCGAGTCTTAGCTATGATGTTGAAATGCTGTTGTTGAATCCCTTTTGTCTGATTTAAGCTCAAATACCTTCCAGCCTCGTTTTGGCATTAATGGTTTATCACTAGATAACAAGATCGAGAAGCCCACGACGATGACCCGATACATCTTGCTGGCTTACCCCCCCCCCCCCCCCCCCCGCCAAAAAAACAACACAAAAAAACTTGTTCAAACCAAACACCCCGCGCGCTCAAAACACCCCTTTGAAATAACTATGAAGAAACAAAACATACTGGTGATGTAAAAAAAAAAAAAAAACTGTGTTGTCAGGGATTTGGTTTCATAAAAGTGATGCCATTACTCAATAAAATTTACATTTCAAAACTATTCCCCACATTAATACAAATATTATTTGCAAATTATACAAAAAAGACCAACATTCTGGCATGACCGTTATGTTTGTGGGCATGACCGTCATGTTTGTGGGCATGACTTGGGAAGGATGACAACGACTTTGATTGATATTATATATAATTGATTGATATTGTTTTCAAGCATATCCCTGCGAAATGGGTGGGGCAGAGAAGTTGAAAGCTCATGGCGATCTGCCCATAGTAACGAGGCTTGGATTTGGCCATTATTAGGTTTAATTCTTTTATGGGTCAATGAAGTTTCCCATATGTTAACTGCGTGCGCACTTCTGCGACTGGTTGGAGAGTGACGCAATAGACCTTTCTTTTGTTGATAAACAAACCGCCTTGGTTGGCATGGTCGGCCGAATGTTAGTAAAACACTAAAATCGTAAAAACAGATGTTTTAACAAACTTCAACATTTTCTGAAAATTTTCAATTAAATAAAATACCTCTCACAATAAGTTATTTTGTTTTAAACAAAATCAACAAATTTTGTTACATTGTAACCAAAAATAACGATCTTTTCTTGATTTGCACTTATGGCTTTCCATAGTTTTCCAATACGCGTGTGTGCATCTGCTGCCCGTTGATGGCGTTTGCCAGTCAGGGTGAATGTACTTAGCTTAATTCATGGGAAAGCCTCATATACTAACTTGCATGTGTCCCGTCCAAAGTCCATCCTCCCAGTCTGCTGATGTTGTATCTTTTTTAACATTGACTCTGAAATAGTTTAAACCAGTTTTACATTGGTTCTGAAACAAGAATTTGTGGTTTTAGTATCCTTGACTGAAAATAAATGACTATAGGATTTGACGTAGTTAATTCAAAATTAGAGTCTTTTTAATAAATTCTGACCAAAAATAACAATTTAACTTAAAGAAAGGGGATGAAGTGATAAATATGGGAGAAATCAAACGATTTTGTTGTAGATGCTGACGCCCCACAACATTTCAAATATTTAACGTCGTGACTTAAAATGAGTTCCCAAATACCAGTAACTTCTCAATATAGGCTACCCATTGAAGGACTATGTCAAAAAAAGTTTTTTAAAACACCCAAATTCCGTGTGTTGATAATTATCAGCGCTGTGCAAATGTCCCGGTATCGTTGCTGTGCAAATTACCCTAGATTTTAAAATCTAAAGTACAGGTTTAGACTGTAAAACCGCAGTACTTGTTGTGCACAAGCTTATGTAGAAACATATTGTTCCTGTAAAGTTGCAAACAGTGGAGTGCATTTTTAATATAAAAACAAATCTATAGCTCAAATACAAAGGCAAAACACATTCCTTTGCTTATAAAACTATTTAGCGTTGCAAGCTACATTATCGGGGAAATCACAACCCCCGATCTGCTGGTTCCAATATAGCTGACCACAGCTCGAGCGATATGGCGTGTTACGGCCAGCGCAGTGGTAGTACCCAGTACAATCAGCCGGGTCGGGGTAGTAACCATGACCGCGCCCATCGCACGAGAAAGACTCCTGCGAAAGATCGCAGTTGCCATTTTCAGCCAAGACACAGCTTTCCAAAGTCTTGGTTCCAAATAAGACCGTCTACGCAACTTATCGGGTAAGTTAAACTGAAGACACAAATGTAGAAACTCGAGCAGTCGTCGATGTCTGGAAACACGCCGTCTTGACGCGAGTCGCAAAAGAGCGGTAAGTTTGGGGCGTTGCACGGCACGTCTTCGATTAAGCTACATGTAATAGTCACAGGGTCAAAGTAGGTACCCAAATCGCAAGGCAAACGGTAAATGTCACCACTATCGCAAACATAATACATTCTGCACGTTTCTGGATCGGCGTAGTACCCGCTGGCTTTTCCGTTGCACGTGAAGGTAACTGTTGACGAAACGTCGGCAACTGAATAAAAAGAAGCAAAGAAGATGGAACGAGTTAAGGAATGGAATGAAACAAGTTTAGACTGGACAGGCATGCTTAAAACAGGCATGACCACACACTATGGAAGCAGTCCTTTTGATGGGGCTTCAACTTGTCAGTGTTTCACCATAAAACAAAGACTTTGTATACCGAAGTTTACTTTATTTGGATCACCTCTCTAAGTTGCAGTCCTAAATTATGTTATTCGATGGCAAGCTGAGATGCGGTGCCTTTGGGCCTACACATTAATTTTTACCTAGCTGTTTTTAACTGAAATATGTACTCCTCACAATCATGAGATATTGGCGGGGGGGGGGGTGAAGCTCAGTTGGATTGTGTCAGTGACTAAAAACACCACTCCAACCCCATTGTTTTTTTGCATGGTTAATAAATGTTTCGCAGTAAAAAAAAACTGAATTGCACATTTATGTTATGCCAACATCAAATAATGGTAAACGAATAAATCAAATAGAAATCAGCATCGTCCAATCGAGGTGATACATAATGGTAACATTATAATGAACATTCATGATCATGCCTCCGACATTGAGACACAACAAACGTCCAAACTTCACTCCTACATAAGCACTTTATTAGGATAATATGAACATGTCCAAACTATTTTTTGTGCGAACTCATAATACCCACTAGAGTTCTAAACTAGACTGATATCAACACTTACCACTGGCTTGTCGTCTATGCGGAAGTGCCTCGACAAGAACCACATAAACTGCTAAAAGCACAATCAATCGTAGATCTATCAAGGTATCCATTCTTCCTATTGGACAAAAAACCCTTGAAACACCCACCAAAGAAACGCCAACTTCAAATTGGAGTCCAATGAGGTTTAATGTTCAACTTGGTTTTATCCAAAACTTGAGGATACTGTTGTTGCTTGAGAAAGAATCCAAGCTGAATATTTCTCTGACTGAGAACTCCTATAGGGCCACGAGGAAATGATTAAGACCCATTGTAAGATCGAAATGAAAGGAGGATATCATAAGGAAACAACAGTATTCAACATTGTGATTGTCCGTGGTATTAACGTATACAAATCCGTATTCAATTGTAAATCTGATCTCTGTACAGGAATGTATAGTTGAGCTTTAATATTGGTCAAATACTAAGAACAGCAATACATTAAAGGTAGTGGACACTATTGGTAATTGTCGAAGACTAGCCTTCACAGTTGGTGTATCTCAACATATGCATACAACAATAAACCTGTAAAAATTTGAGCTCAATCGGTCAACGAACTTGCGAGATAATAATGAAAGAAAAAAACACCCATGTCACACGAATTTGTGTGCGTTAAGATGGTTGATTTCAAGACCTCAAGTTCTAAATCTGAGGTCTTGAAATCAAATTCGTAGAAAATTACTTCTTTCTCAAAAACTATGGCACTTCCGAGGGAGCCGTTTCTCACAATGTTTTATACCATCAACCTCTCCCCATTACTCGTCACCAAGAAAGGTTTTATGATAATAATTATTTTGAGTAATTACCAATAGTGTCCACTGCCTTTAAAACATAAAAATTTACACCCACGTATCTTTCTACATTAATTACCGTTGGAGCCCCTGATGGAAACAAAAATTGAAAGTGCGTGTATTAGGGCTATACCTATACATATGCACTCCACGAATGACGTCACGCAACGTTGATAATCATGGGGTTATTTGCTTCTAATTCGCAATTTGTTGCATCTCTAAAAAATAATAATAGTTAGTTTTTATTATAAAGCGCTTCACATTATTACCCCTGGTCACTGGACCTTAAATCATTCCTTAAACCATCTCGACTCCCTGGGGTATACATCTGCGCAACAAATGCACTACTCGGCTAAATCAATCATAAGAAACATCTGCTCTCACAGGTACCCATTTACCCCTGGGTGGAGAAATGCTCAAGGACCCAAGTGTCACGACCGGGATTCGAACCCACACTCTGCTATCAAAACATTACTATTGCAACGTCGCATGCCTGGGAGTTTTAGCCAAATAAGATGGGGCAACTAGGCACAGAAAGGCAAAACAAAAACAGATGGGCACAGCTTGTAACAATGTCACGCAAAAATTATAACATCATATACACAGGGGAAGTTTGACGACAAAAGAAAATGGAAAGGAACAAATCGAAATTTAAGAAAACATAATATTTTCTTTATTTTTCCTTTTGAACAGCGGCACGGTGTCAACAATAGTATAGTACAACAGCGGTGAAAGTGCTAAAATGTCTTACCACTTATAAGCAGAACAGGAATATACTGCTTAGCAAGTTTACTTGCTTTACAGATTAGAGCAAGGAATCGATAATGTGCTAAGCAAGACTCATAGGGTATGTTCAGACAGCGTACTAGACCCGAACCGGTTTAACTTTTACGAGCAGCAGGGGGTGATCGTAAAATAAAACCCCTTTGCGTTCAGACAGCACTGAGTTAAACCTGATCCGGTTTATCTTTGGTTTTAAGAGGTCAAAGAAAACGCGACCCCGTTAACATCCTGTTTATTGTCCTGTTCATTGGTCACCATGTGTTTACGTAATGATTACGGAGGTCAATGGGTCGCCTGTTGTGAGTTAAACCGGATGTGGTCTTTTTTATTCTGTCCACACACAGTGCTAAAAGATAAACCCGAAGCGGTCTAAAGATAAACCCCCTCCCTGGACGGTTTATCTTTTGTGGGTTGAACTCAATTCGGACTAACTTTAGATCCGTTCAGACACACTGAGTTGAACTCGATCGAGTTGAACCATGAGTTAAACCAACTTTAGTACCGTGGTCAAATTTCATAAGCTACTTAAAGCAGAAAATATTGCTTAACAATGCAGAAATGTGCAGGCTGCCAGTCACAAATTGTACATGTGACATGGTAGTTTAGCTGGTAACCTTATTCTGGTAAGTATACTTTCGTTATGCTCAGCTACTTTTTG
Organism: Asterias rubens; assembly: GCF_902459465.1. Classification (NCBI taxonomy): domain Eukaryota; kingdom Metazoa; phylum Echinodermata; class Asteroidea; order Forcipulatida; family Asteriidae; genus Asterias; species Asterias rubens. The sequence goes on from NC_047069.1 coordinate 15,060,010, forward strand.
TGCTTAAACAGCTGCATGAAATTGGCCCTGCTTGTAGGTAAACAAATTCTATTTGGTATAAGTCAATGAAGAGTAATCTTTTTTTCTTGATTTATCCTTGACTCAATTTCACAGAGTTGCAGTAATTTATACAAGCAAAACAAGTAAACGGGACCCTCCAAACATGTGAAATGGTACTTTGGCTGGTAACGTTTTCAATCTGGTAAGCAAAATGTATCTGTGCTTAGTTCGCTCTGTAAAAATGAGACCAAGTTATGTATGCATTGGCCCTTTGTGTGGTATAAAATGAGTATGTAAATTCACCTTTAAAGGGAAGGTACACTATTGGTACTTGTCAAAGACCAGTGTTCTCACTTGGTGTATCTGAACATATGCATAAAATAACAAACGTGTGAAATTTTGAGCTTAAGGTCATCGGAGTTGGGAGAAAATGATGAAAGAAAAAACACCCTTGTTGGACGAATTGTGTGCTTTCAGATAGGAATAAAAGACTTTGTATAGCTAAAAAGGTCTTTTATTATTTTAGTGAGAAATTACCTCTATTCCAAAATCTATGCTACTTCAGAGGGAGCCGTTTCTCACAATGTTTTATAGTACTATCAACAGCTCTCCAATGCTCGTTACCTAGTCAGTTTTTAAGTTAATACTTGTTTTGAGTAATTAGTAACCAAACGTGTACCTTCCCTTAAGTTAATTTTGTTTATTTTGTTTATAAGAAATGTGAACTTACCATTAGAATTATATAGGCACTATATGGCAGTAATTATCAAACAAACAGTTTTGCATAAGGATTTAACATTTTCGTGAAATTACAGAACATACAGTATTATTGAGGTGTTTCTAAAAATCAGCAATACATCATTAAAGACAGTGGACACTATTGGTATTTGTCGAAGACCAGTCTTCTCACCTTGGTGTATCTCAATAAAATGCAAAAAATAACAAACCTGTGAAAATGTGAGCTCAATTGGTCGTAAAGTTGCGAAATAATAATGAAAGAAAAAACACCCTTGTCACAAGAAGTTGTGTGCTTTCATATGCTTGATTAATTCGATACCTCAAATTCTAAGGGTGGATATGTGCGCATTACAAGTCTTATTATTATTATTACTATTAAACTTGTGGTCTCGAAATCAAATTTGTGGAAAATTACTTTTGAGGGAGCCGTTTCTCACAATGCTTTATACTATCAACCTCTCCCAATTACTCATTACCAAGTAAGCTCTTATGCTACTGCAATTTATGTTCGGATTAAGACACAAGATGGCATACACTTGATAATATCGTTCACCAAAGATAAGATAACACATGGCAACGGTTGTTAACATCATCTTAGCAAATATCCTGTAAAACCCAACTAAATCAAACAAAAAGATAAAGAAAAACCATATTGGCATGGGGATTCATCATTTTTCGAGAAAACTAACAATGTTTACTCAAGTTCGAAGACATAAGTGCGGAAAATTGCGATAATCTTTAATGAATACAGACGATGTACACATAATAACTATTATATAACACCCAAGCAGATCCTTGCCATTTGATTGGAGGATTGTCCATCACGTGATAGCAAATAAAAGTACCATTGCACGCTGAGTCACTCACCGTGCTTTTTCGTTCCATCCGAAAAGTACCATTGCACGCTGCCAGCGTGCAATGGTACTTTTCGGATGGAACGAAAAAGCTGAGTAAAAACATCACTGCGTGCGCGTGTCTTTGGTAACGCAGCAGGTGTTACTACTGCAAGAAGGCATAGTAAAATTACTAGCATTCGGCTTCTACAGTTGAAATTGTTTGTTGAGTGAAAGTTGTATCTTTCAATTAAAATGACAAAGATCTACTTGGATGTTATATAAAACAAATAATGAACGTTTTTCATTCGTGCAATGGTGCGAATAATTATGTTCATTCGTTGAAAGCTGGAATGTTCCATTCAACTCGGCTCCGCTTCGTTGAATAGAACATTCCATCTTTCAACTCATGAACATATTCGCACCATTGCACTCATAAACATTCATTATGTGTATACTGGCAACTCGTTATATGTTGACTGTGATGAAAATAACACACATTTCCTTGCATGTGAAGTGTTAGTCGAAAAAGGGCGCCCTCAGTGAATGAGGAACGATCCAGTGGCTGCAAGTTGTGCGTTTAGCGTTTGTTTAGTGACAGACCTATACAATGGGTCTATTTTCGTTTTTATAACACCCCTAACAAGTATTCTGCCTGCTCATTGGTTTAGAGCGCGTCACATGACATGTCTTAGTTTTGCTAGACGACGGCCGTGTGATAGTGCGTCGGTTTGCCGTGCGCTAGTCCGAAGACTAGTACACGGCGTGCAGTACCCGGACGTCCGTTGCGTGTACGAGGATAATAAATTAATAGTCTGTAACCATTTCGGATTGCACGACACTACATGCAGCACAGTAACAGTTTTTGCAATCTGTATTCGCGTCGTCCGTGGATTGTAGCATTCAGGTCTGTAACTTAATAATAATAGTGCACACTCATTTTACATCCTCCAGCTTTACACTTGACATGAAAACATACCGCCGGTAATATGTCACATGTCAGTGAAACTGCACTCACGGCTGGGGCTATGGCTGTTGTTAAGGGTTATGCTACACGCGGGCTAATTGTCACATCGCCCGCCTACTAGATGCACGTTTCATCGTTTGTTTACCTCCAAAGGTAAGTTGACGTCGTGATGACGTCAATGCATAAAGTCCCAAGCGTTATTTCGATGGCGCTTATATTGAACCTAGCAAAGGGGGTCTTGCGTCAAATTAATCAGTTTTGCACCCCTGTTTCCAAATAAAGATTCCTCGTTAAACAAAATGGTTATCAATTTTGACCTCACATTGAAATGTAAAAGTAATTTGCCATAAGATTTGATATCGACTTCCAAATTGTTGTTGACATCCAAAAACATAATAGCAACCTGGCACCGCTCCACCAAAGCTGCTTCTACTATTCCGTCCAAGGACGAAGGATGATATGATGATAAGGTTTATGTACTACCGTTCATTCCAGAATGTCCATGATTTATCGAAATGTTGTTCATGAAATTGATCTTATGACTAACGAAAACTGTTGTGAGGAATAATATACAGATACAGGTTGACATACAATGACGTCATGGTTCAAACTTTGCTCAATGAGTAACACATTTTAGTACATTTTGTTCTTATTTTTTAAATGCGAGGTTCTAGAGACAGTCGCATTTTTAACTAAAATTTGTTTATTTTCTCTCTTAGAAAATGGGGTGCAATGTAATGTAGTTTTTAATCGTTCATACCGTGGTTAATACAAAATAAAAAACATTTGGAGAACTGGAAGTTGTACAAGTTGGAACACAATATTTGGTATGGGGACATGCCTCAATAATATTATGGTCGACACGTGCGCGAACTTTGACCTTTCGACATCAGCCATAGCCTTTCTGTTCTGGTGCGATGAATTGAATAATGCTATAACACTTATTGTTACCATATTAAGCAATACATAAACGATTCGTTCTCCATATCTTTCCCTAAAATAAAGTTAAATTCTAATAATTATGATAGCCGTGTGTATACAATAAGCCCACATGACTGCTTAATGGAAGCGTGGTGGTATCATGCCCTGTCAGCATTCTGATGATGAGGACTTTTAAATACATCGAAATATCTTAATACACTCTTTTCTAAATCGGGGGTCGAGAAAGGAATACAAGAATGGGTTAGCTGCGTGGTTAACAATGTTAATGTACGAAGCAACATTAACGATGGTGCGTAGGGTTGCACTTCGGCCGAGCTGGGGGACAATGAGAGGGTAAAACACCATGACTAGTATCGCAGGAGCTATTGTCACCACGAAGATCACTGTAGATAGAAGCAACATCAAGGTAACTTTCTTCTGAAATTTGGGGGATTGATCTCTTTGTGTTTTGGACGAGGTTGTTTTAGAGATAGTTGGAATAGTGTTCTCGTCATCAGTCGGCGAGGTTGAAGGTCCAGGTATGGCCAGAGATTGTCCATTTGACGGGTTGACTACCGAAGGATGAACCGCTTCAGGAAGTTGAGGTCCGATCGTACTGTTATTCCAAGATGAATCGTCATAGGCTCTTGGGTTTCCGGAGTTAAATTTACCGACATTTCTGCCAGGGCGTACCTTAGCCATGCCTCTTATTGTTTTGTGCACTTTCAAATAAGATATAACGATAATTATCAAAGAGACAATGAAAACCACAACCATCTGCAAAAATTGAGTGACAATGAACCACATCGGTACATAGAAGAAACAGATACCCGTTCTAGGATCGAAAGCATACATGAAAAAGAAAGGTGAGCAAATGACCGTAGCAAGCAGAAAGCACATGCTGACTGCATACCGCGCGCGTCGATTGTTAAACTTACGACTATGCGGTCGACAAATGCCGAAATAGCGGTCGATCGCAATGACGACCGTCAGTAATATCGAACTGTATTTCTGCCAAGTGTCCAAGGTAACGGGTACCCTACAAATGAATTCGTTGTTGGGAAATGGTGAGAAGAGTAACATGAATGGGATGATTCTCGAGATACAGACAGCAATGTCTGCTGAGGCCAGGCCTACGATAAAGATATGCGGGGTGGCCTTGTTCTTCTTAGCAGCGTATACCCGGATAATAAGAGCGTTTCCAGGGGTACCAACTACGAAGACCAAAGCTTCTAAGATCAGGCGAAACCACCACACTGAATCCCGTTCAATCTCCATCTGAAAAAAGAGAAAAAAAGGACTATGACTTTTTCTAAGAAAGAAAGAACATGTTCAAACAGCACTCTACTTTAAAATCGTTGCTTAACGGAACAGGGTTACAAGCTAATGATACCATGGATGTACAGTTGTTGAATGGTATCCTGCATAATTCTGCTAAGCAGACGTTTGTTTAAGCAATATTTTCTGCTAAAGAATCTCAATGAAATTTGGCCCTGGTATAAGTGGCATCAAGTGAGGTTAGGTTCAGGGGAATCGAGAGCAGAAATGTTACCCGGATAATACCGAAACCAAATGAAGTGTATAATATTGCATTGAAAAGTGATACACACCAAGAAAACCTGCTATTCTTTGGTGCTTTATTTGCTTTACAATTACCATATCGTACCAGTATATAGGCCCAACACCTTATTTTCAAGTTCGAACGTGGCGCGAAGACGATCGCGAAGGTGATCACAATTTGAAATCTTCTAAGGATAAAGCTACTTTACCTGGGGTCGATTAGGACTAGTCCCATGAGCCAATACAAACCTAATGCTAGTCATAATGTAACTCGTCTATAAACTCGAAATAAGTATAGAAGTCTTAACTCTTTGTGAAATCCAACCCAGAATAGTTTTTTATTTTTTTTCTCGAAAATTAAACTTCGACCGATCATCTCTAACGATGTACCCGATCGGTTCAGACGAGTTCTGAATAGTGGAACTTTTGTGAAATATTAAAATCATTCGATCGAGGTTGCAGATAGAGCTCTTCCAGTGACGTCATACGCAGCCAAAGTACTATAGCCGTAGCCCTGTAGCCGCCCATTCGGACATGGCCTTAGGAGTCTTCAAATTTGGGCGTCGAATTGCGTGGAGGATTCAGAGAAGTAAAACCAACGCAAAGTTAAACTCATTAATTAATTACAAGGTCATGTCGAGGATGGGGAGGCGCCCGTCTACAAAGATTTTATGATCAACAACATTCCATATAAAATGACAAGTTATGAATCCTTATAGTAAGTGTCTTGGATGACAAGTTTTTATGACTTTCATAAAAGACTGTAATCATTATAAAACACACTAAGGGTATACGTTACAATAGGTGGTTAAATGCAAGTTCGACAGTTTCAATTCTGATGGGGAATAATTATGCATTGTTAGCACTAATTAGTATCCCTAATTGACTTGGATTAATATTGATTGAACTTTCATTGAAAATGTTATGCTGTTGATTGTTTGAACGGCTTCAATGGTTACGCCTTAAAAATATGCCATCCTTCTTCGGCAAATTATTATAGAGCATCAAGAACTGATTGACAATAATTATTGGGACAATGACCTTCCACCATTTTGCAAAGTGAATAGACCATGCAGGGCCCAAAAATCCATGCGCCGCCTGTTCGTGTTTGTGTAGGGCATGTGTTTTGGGTCCTGTTTTGGTTAGTTTGTTTTATTGAAAACTATACAGAAGGAATGAATCACCCATTAACAATGATTGTCAAATCCTTAAATGGACCCAGGGTCAAAGCATTTTAGCTCAATATGAGCTTCTTCTCCAACGATTCAAGGGTACACATAAAAACTCAGTCAGGTCCATTCAGCTGATGCTGCACACTTTCCGATCTATGTGTTAATCACTGATTTGATATTGCCACACACAGCCTCCCTGGACCCCTAACTACTTTATCTGTCACATAATAAGCCACTGTCACTTTTCCGTCATTGCATTATGCACTTATAATTCAATATCATGCCGAAAATAAATAGAACATAATCAATACTGATTGGTGAGTGGTTGTTTTGTCCTCGGATTTGCTATTCTAATTTCACACTCATTTAATTTCAATGCATTAAACACTCATCCACGTCCCATCGCTTTGTAAAACCCTAGATATGGGTCAGATATATCCTAGATGTATTTATTCAGCTTTTTTAGTATTGCTCTATTATAGTTGAAGTACTCTTAGTTCAAGTCTCTCCTGTTACTATCACAAGAGGGCACGCTCTCGCCATAGACCGCTATCACCTTGAGAACCGCGATAAGGAGAGATTATAAGAACAGGAGAGTTTTGAACGAAGACTATGGTTGAAGGTTCTTGGGATGTTTTTGCTTCAATCCTGGGTTGTGGGTGTGAAAGGAAGGAGTTTGAGAATGAGCTTCTTATCTCATCGAGCCGATTTCAATCTCGATAAGACTGGCACCCAGGTCTGATGGCACTCCTTGTGCATCAAAATTGCCACCGTCACAATGCTTTTCAAAGGGGAATTTAGTTTCTTAAATCGATACAAAAACGGCGAGTCCATAACAAAAATCAGGAAAATATTTGAGGGTGTCAATTCTATACTTTACAATTGCGAATAGAAGACGTAAATTAACGTCAATAGCTTTATTGACTAAGAGTTAAGAGGGAAGCAAGATCAAGGCATGGGCCTACGTGTTGAAAAGTACAGAGGATATGATTTTCAAAAACTGCGTCAACCCATCAAAGATTATGAGACAAATTGTCAAACATAGTTAATTTGATTTCTAGAGTGAAACAAGAAACGAAGCGTCACCGAATCCTATCCCTTCTTTTTGTCTTGTATTCAATCCCCAATTACTATCATTTACAGCATGTAGAGTTGGACCTTGGGGATTATCAGCCAAGAAATCCTTCATGATTTAAGCCAATAAGATCTGATATCAATCTATCAATCCACCATCTCCAATGAGTTGGTATCGCCAGCCACAGAGCAAGGATAGAGATCACAAACTGCTCATCATTTTAAATCTTGGTTACTAATGCAGAACTGTCATCTTCGTGGATTGAACGAGGTTTGGGGATTTACTCGCAGTAGCACCAAAACACGATGTGCCGTAGAGTGGAATTTGTAGTATTGACGTTGTCAAGGAAACGAAATAAGATTGTGGATGTCAACATTTCAATAAAAATTGCCAACTTGGAATCTCTTATTTAACTCCGGAAACAGAATTTCCTGTGTGAGTCTTTGCATTATTACCTTTGTTGTCTTAGGAGAAAGAAGAAACTTTTGGGGGATAAAAAAATATTGATTTCGGACGGAGATTCGAACTCGCAATTCTCAGATGTGTAGTCGCGACTGATGACCACTAGGCTAGAAGGGCACGATGTAAAAATGGTGGGTTTTTACATGTGTGCATCAACAGAGGGGATTATGATCCGGCGAAATAGTTCTCGTTTCATGATTTTGCGACCATTGTCACTAAATATGAACTGCTAACGCCTATAACTATTAAGTAGGGTTGAAATGTAGTATTAGATGCCTTAAGGGGGTTTTTGACGACGACGTCGATGTCGTCAAAAACCCCTATCTAATCACGCACGTTCGTTTTAACGAAACCCATGCACAGAGTAATTGGTCCAGAACGCGGTTAGAAAAACAAGGACAAAAATTAATTTAACGCACGTTCTAACGAAAATCCCAAACCTCCGTACTTTGTGCGTGTACAGAGTAATGTGTCCAGAACGCGGGTAGGAAACAAAATAGTATAGACTCCTCTCAAGAAGTCAACAACTCATTGAGGTACATACTGTGTTGTATTACCAAAGAGAATGTTTCACAATAACATGAAAGTGACTGCATCAAGTTTACAAATTAAAAATTCAAATGAAGACCACGTGGTTAATTAATTAAGAATTTTAACACTTTTTTGTTAGAGTAAAGCTTATGTTCTAAGCTTCAATTTGATATATCATTTAACTCTTTTATCCTCATACTTTAGGAGACGGGGCCTGAACAAAAACGCTGTACAAACGCTATGGGGTTTTAGGCGGAAACAAATAATAATAATAATAATAAAAATAATAAAAATCTCGACGAAAACAACACCTGTTCCGACGGTAGGTCGGAACAGCTAATCGGAACAGCTAATAACAGCTTATACCCTTTAAATTATCATCAACTGGACAAAATTACCTGCAGTTGCAACTGGTTTCAGTTGAATAGAGTGAATTTCAGTTGTAAGCTATAATTTATGACATTTTAAATCCAAGCAGAATTCAATATGAGTTTGTGGACAGTCACACAACTTCGGATTCAAAAGGGACGCGATCTGAATAATTCTTTAATTCGTGGAATGAATGAAGGTGTGAATAATGTATGAGGTTTTCAGCCTAAACCACTGATCTCTATATTATACTGACAGCATGGTATAGAGGTTAGTGGTATATACCCGGTAATCCGTCCCCACGAGGCATTACGCTATATTATTGTGAATGTATTTCAATATCAATATATACTGCATTTGAACGATTCTCAGCACAATAATAAGTTTTCTTCATATTCCAATGAAATTGCAAGCGTGATGACCACCTCCACCGAACGGAGCATACAGCAAAAGTATTGCAAATTAAAAAAAAAAACATGAAGCGCAAAATTAATATTGCTCTTACCAAAATGACATGCTTAGCAATTAGCAAACCCGTAACCAGTATTGTACATAATATTTCCCTGCCCGCTGTAACATATTTCCTTGCAAGGTAAGCCAATGCAGGGAATACGTTTTACAAAAGCACCATGCAGTGGTTAACAAGATGCTGTGGCGCAATTTGCTGCCAATCAAACCAGGAACACTGGGGTGAACCCTTTCTCTTATCAATAAGTGCACTGGGTTCATAAACGTGCGTTACACAGCACACGGGGCCAACGGCTTTACGTCCCATCCGAAGGACGAAGCGTCTGAGTTCGGTGCTCTTAACCGCTCGGACACGACACTTCCTCTCCTCGTGTTGTATTTTGGCTTGTAAACCGTTTGAGTGCTAAGTGATGTGTTTCTTCTTTCTCAAAGAAGAAAACAAAATAAAAAATTAATAGTTTGAATGTGAGTTTACCACTAATAAAACATATCAAATAGTCTGGTACCGACATGGCACGTTTACAAAGCTCGTGTAAACATAGGAAACAACACACACATGACGGTTAATAAATTTTGAAGACTCAATACATTTCTCTCACGCCATAACAACGATATCAACGAAGAAAAACTGCGTCTCTGCAAGGTATTTGCGGCACCTTCATATTCCTATGTGTATTGTAAACGGTGTTTGTTCAAGCTTAACTTGGCAGTAGACTTATGAAGACGTAAATAATTCCCTAGAGGATTGTTAATGAACAAACGTTTTACATCTATGGGAGCTTTCATATTAAAAATTAATACAGCACTGTATTTGCTCTTTCTAAATGTCTACTTTTTAAAGCTGTCGTTGTCTGCGACATTCGAGGGGCCACTTTATGTGGCTGGGGAAGTAGGCTTTAAATAATATCAAGCCATGAGTGGGATTCATATTATTTGGTTGGCCTTGAACAACTGCTTAGTGTGTAATAAAATAGGCTGAGACTCCAGAGCTTTGTTTAAGTTAAATTCTGAATATGAAGACATTATTTATTTACCAATGCGGGCAACAAAAAAGGGAATTCAAATCAAAAATAAGATTATATCAATATGCGTCAAATAATGTTAGCAAATATGAAATTGTTGTCATTGATATTAAACATGAACAACTTTCCCATGAAATGGGAAAGATTGGGTCAATGCAAACAAAAAATTGAAATCGATTGATTTTAAACCAATAGTAATCACTCCTACCTCAGGTTAATTCTAGTTTTGGTGTTTTGTAATACCCCCCACCCCCTATACTTAACGCAGTATGTGTGCCCTTACGATTGGTGTTTTGTTTCGTTTTCCTTTCTTTCCGAGAGAACATTTCCATTCTGTCCAGGCAATTCAGTTTACTTTGAAACTATCCCCATATTATAAACAGTCCAAATCAAAGAGATTCAATTGATGACTGTTACTAAATATGTTATTGGTTAACACAATACGTCTCTAAATATGTTATTGGTTAACACAATACGTCTTAAATGTCGAATTTGTGATCTCAAATAACAGAGAAGAGGGAATAAGAGATGTTGTTATAGTCAATTTGCATTTACATTTAAATTGGCGTTGGTAATTTTCCAAAGGCAAACCAAACTCTGCTTCACCAACTGAGTTTATTAAATCCTTCAGCAACCTCTAGCCTTGAGAACTTTGACAACAAACTCATAGAATGTAAAAAGAACCCTATAAGAAACAAAGGTTTGTTGAAGATTATTTACGTAAATGGAAAAGACCCACAGGTTGGATGTAACGTCTTAGCTAAATTGGCTGTCTAGAAATTGATTAGATTTTACTGTCTGAAAAGATCCAAATTTAGATTAGATAATTTAATTGCAATTTGTGGCGATGCATCATAGGGAATGTCGTGTGCATACGAACCTATAGTGCAACTTGTGAATAATGAACATGAAGCAAACGTGATTCAAAACGGGATAGAGTTGAAATACCACAACCTAAACATTCGTATAGAGTATAGAAAACCAAGCCCATGCACGTCGCTACATCAAAACAAAATGTCATCCCAACGGTAAAGTTAGTTTAATATTGGATATTGGACATTGGATATTCACGTGAGGTCAATGTCCAATATCGATGTACAAGGTAGACATTCACTTTACAAACATATAGGTGAAAGTATAGTGTCCATATATCGAAAAAGAACTTTAGCATCCACTGTACAAAGTAAAACCCATGTAATGTACAATGTCCAGTATCGAAAAAGAGCTTTGATATCCACTGTACAAACCCATGCGAATGTACAATGTCCAATAACGAAAAGGAACTTTGATATCCACTGTACAAACCCATGTGAATATCCAATGTCCAGTATCGAAAAAGAGCTTTGATATCCACTGTACAAACCCATGTGAATAGACAATGTCCAATATCGAAAAAGAGCTTTGATATCCACTGTACAAACCCATGTGAATGTCCATGTCCAATAACGAAAAGGAACTTTGATATCCACTGTACAAACCCATGTGAATATCCAATGTCCAGTATCGAAAAAGAGCTTTGATATCCACTGTACAAACCCATGTGAATGTACAATGTCCAATATCGAAAAAGAGCTTTGATATCCACTGTACAAACCCATGTGAATGTACAATGTCCAATATCGAAAAAGAGCTTTGATATCCACTGTACAAACCCATGCGAATGTACAATGTCATATAACGAAAAGGAACTTTGATATCCACTGTACAAACCCATGCGAATGTACAATTTCCAATATCGAAAAGGAACTTTGATATTCGCTGTACAAACCCATGTGAATATCCAATGTCCAATAACGAAAAGGAACTTTGATATCCACTGTACAAGCCCATGTGAATATCCAATGTCCAATAACGAAAAGGAACTTTGATATCCACTGTACAAACCCATGTGAATATCCAATGTCCAGTATCGAAAAAGAGCTTTGATATCCACTGTACAAACCAATGTGAATGTACAATGTCCAATATCGAAAAAGAGCTTTGATATCCACTGTACAAACCCATGTGAATGTACAATGTCCAATATCGAAAAAGAGCTTTGATATCCACTGTACAAACCCATGCGAATGTACAATGTCATATAACGAAAAGGAACTTTGATATTCGCTGTACAAACCCATGCGAATGTACAATTTCCAATATCGAAAAGGAACTTTGATATTCGCTGTACAAACCCATGTGAATGTATAATGTCCAATATCGAAAAGGAACTTTGATATTCGCCGTACAAACCCATGTGAATATCCAATGTCCAATAACGAAAAAGAACTTTGATATCCACTGTACAAACCCATGTGAATATCCAATGTCCAATAACGAAAAGGAAATTTGATATCCACTGTACAAACCCATGTGAATATCCAATGTCCAATAACGAAAAGGAACGTTGATATCCACTGCACAAACCCATGTGAATATCCAATGTCCAATAACGAAAAGGAACTTTGATATTCGCTGTACAAACCCATGCGAATGTACAATTTCCAATATCGAAAAGGAACTTTGATATTCGCTGTACAAACCCATGTGAATGTATAATGTCCAATATCGAAAAGGAACTTTGATATTCGTTGTACAAACCCATGTGAATATCCAATGTCCAATAACGAAAAGGAACTTTGATATCCACTGTACAAACCCATGTGAATATCCTATGTCCAATAACGAAAAGGAAATTTGATATCCACTGTACAAACCCATGTGAATATCCAATGTCCAATAACGAAAAGGAAATTTGATATCCACTGTACAAACCCATGTGAATATCCAATGTCCAATAACGAAAAGGAACTTTGATATCCACTGTACAAACCCATGTGAATATCCAATGTCCAATAACGAAAAGGAACTTTGATATCCACTGTACAAACCCATGTGAATATCCAATGTCCACTAACGAAAAGGAACTTTGATATCCACTGTACAAACCCATGTGAATATCCAGTGTCCAATAACGAAAAGGAACTTTGATATCCACCGTACAAACCCATGTGAATGTACAATTTCCAATATCGAAAAGGAACTTTGATATTCGCTGTACAAACTGTGAATGTCCAATAACGAAAAGATTGTTCGATATTTCGCTCTACAAGCCTATGTGAATGCATAATGTCCAATATCGATAGAAGGTATACATTCACTGTCACCGTCAATGCATCATGCGTGCTTTTAAGGGGAGGTGGGCATACAAAAGGCAGATACAGCAATTTACAGGTTTGAAGCCAATTAATCTAAGCATTGATTGGTTCAAACACAAAATGGCTGATTGGCAACATTTCATTTAAGAAACGCGATGAATTTTATTGGCCTGAAAATGATTTTAAGATTGAAAGATTCGTTTCTTGTGACACGAGAAATCCATCAATTTAACACTCATATACATGTAGTACGAACTAGAACAACATGGATGTCATGAGAAGTTCTGGGGATCCTACCCGATAATTTCATGGCTATTTAAGTATTTTGGCACAATCGGTATTTATTGCATTGGTTCAATGCAAAGTTTGTCAAAAATCTTCCTTTTCCCAAAATTTTGAGGTTCCAAGTCCGTTGTCTTGGTAATTACGCTAATGAGTGTGTTGAATTTTCGCCAAGTTGGCGATTTTTCGTTTTCACGAAGTAGCACAGAAGTCGGTGCTACTTCGTGAAAACGGAATTGAGCGATTTTTGAGGTTTTGCGGTTTCACGAAGTAGCACCGCAATCTCGTTCTCAGAGTTTTACTATACACAAGTACAAACGCACGTACGAACGCGATCACAATAGAAACGACGTTGCATTCAAAATGGCGCCACTCCAGTCTTTCCGGGATGCCGGTTTGGTTGTCGTCGACAACTTAACATACAGCTTAAACAATGGGTGTAAGTATAATAATTTTAATTCGATTTATTTAATAAACTAGCGCTGATCATTTATAAAGCAATCTCATGTCTCAAGAATCCTGTATAATTCAAATAAAACCGGACAACAAAGCCGGCAGACAGTCAGACGGTAGACTAAGTTTTGGTTGTCGTGGACATGGTTGTAATTGTATGTAAACTTACATGTACACCGTACTAATTATCGGGCCTAATTATCACGTACTACTTCTAGTCCTACACAGTAGTACTACAATACAGAGTACAGACATCCAGAGAGAGCTATAGGCCTGATATTATGACCGTTGGGCCATGAGAATGCATGACTGGATTTATAATAATATTATCAGTATCACTGATGATAGTGATAAATAATTCCAATTGTAATACTATAATTATTAATACTATAATAATAATAGTCACACTGTGAATGTGACTGATAATAGTGGTGATACTATCACGATCAGTCTCATTCATGCAAGGGTAGGGCTAGGCTGTAGTACGTACTGTACTAGTACTAGTACTAGTAGTAGGCGTACTAGTAGTACTTGAAATTCTAGTACTCTTATAGTGGTATAAATCACTGACATTACTGCAAGGCCTTCTCCTCTCTGACTGTGATTATAAAGAGTAATTTGATTACGCCTGGCCTAAGTCGTTCATATTGACTCATCATGATGACTGTGCACAGTATTGTCATCAATGAGCCGTCTCCATTAATGTTGATGTGTTTTACATTGAGAAATGTTTATCAAATATCAGGTTTATGTTTACTAATTTGTTTATCCTATCTAGTTCATGTAGTCTGCATATACGTTGTCATTGGAATCCTGTTTGCATGCTTTAATATAATGTGTGACGGAATCACTCCCTTCACTTCTTCCTTGTGCTTTAATTTGCAGAATTTGGAATGATGTATTGAATTGTGCATCGGGGAATTCCAATATTTTATAAGATGTCAAGAAAACAGCAGTAAGTTGATTGTATTCTCTGAAATGTACAGCATATTACTTTGAAATAATGACATTCGTACATAATCTACCAATCTACATTTAAAAACAAATTCTAATTAAACATGCATGCCAGTATTTTGTGACATGGACAATCAGAATTTAGGAACTACATGTAGATGCCTTACTTTTGACTGCAATGGGGCACTAATGGCATTATAGGAGTACAACAATATTCCACAAACAAATCACACTTTTGAAGCAAATACTTTACATACTTTTACAGTTTAAAAGATCTATGATCAATCTCAACCTTTGAATTAGGACATACTGCTTTATAAAACGTCTCATTGCTTCTTTACCACACTATTTGTATGGTTTGACCCCAGTCTTCATATAATAGGGTGCCACCTTGCAGTCAAAAATAAGTCATGGTGATATTTGAAGTTAACATACATCTGGGTTGAAGATGCAAATTTAATATGTAGAAAATACCTGTGAGGAACAAGTTTTATTGTAAGGCTCATATTAATTTTCTGTTCACCGGTAACGTCATATATTTTGAAGGCTTTAAATTGAATAGACATTTAAAAAACGAATAACTCAACAAAAGTAATGATCTAGAGATTATCACTTGTGACTATAATGGTCAAGGTTTAGGATCTATGTGAATTGACACAGATAAGCACGTTTTGCATAAACTGATTTCAGGGGGGAGGGGTGCTAAAGGTCAATGCAACACAACATCCTACCCAAAATTATATACAAAAACAGTTGCTAGACAAGTTTACATCTTGTTTTCAAAGGACAGGTTCACCTGTGCATTCATGTCTGTCTAATGTTTTAATACAGATTTATCTTTTTTACAGATTGGATCCCCAAACTGATCTTTTGGTGGAATGGAAGGATGGAACTAAACATGTGGTCAAGATACAGGACATCATCCTAGTGAGCAGAAAGCTTGAAAAGGGGTGCAAAATATCAATGAAATGGGGACAGCAGACATGGGAAGGACGGGTGCTAGATGTTGAAGGCAACACCGATAGTGATGATGATTCGGATTCCGATATTCCTCTTGCTCAGCTAAAAGCAAACAACCAAACCAAAGCTCAAGGTAAGCACCCTACTGTACTTTCATGTTATTAAAAAACTGAGAATACTGAAATTTCATAAAATTATTTTTGTCTCTCTCTTAATTTGCATGGCAGTAATGTCATGAATACACTTACATGTTTAAAACTCATTTATTATCAAACTACACCCTCAAAGTTGGTTAAAGTTTTAAGTACATGTAACAAACATTTCAGGTGGACGTGTAAACAAACTTGCATCAGACGCCTAATCAAATATAATTTCCATATATAGACAAATCAATCAATCGTAAAACTAAACAAAATACATTTTCATTACTGATTTTACGTACTAATGTCAGACATATAATAATATGATAACTGTCCATTATCATTTTATGTTTTTGTATTTTATCTTACATTAGATACGTATGGCTCATCACAGATGCCTGCAAGATGTGACGATTTTTTCTGCAGCGGAGAGGTCTGGGCAGCTTGTAACAAATGTTTGTGTTTCCTTTGCTATGACCATTTTCTGGGCATGGTTTGCAGTATCGAACTTTAAATTCAGAGCTTTTTGATAGTTCATCTACATCTTTCACAGAGTTGCTGTTAACTGGACATGATGAGTATGTAGCCACTCTTCCTTCATCATCCAGCTACCCTAGTTCCAGTCGTACTCCTTCAACTTTGTCTGTGGGTGGATGTGCCCCCTTTGCAGCTGGACATGACGGTCTTACATCTCTGTCTTCAAATAGCAGTGTGCCTGCTACACGACCCCCTCCTTCAACTTTGTCTGTGGGTGGATGTGCCCCCTTAGCTGGACATGACGGTCTTACATCTCTGTCTTCAAATAGCAGTGTCCCTTCTACACAACTCCCTCCTTCAACTTTGTCTGTGGGTGGATGTGCCCCCTTAATAGCTGGACATGACGGTGGTCTTACATCTCTGTCTTCAAATAGCAGTGTGCCTTCTACACAACTCCCTCCTTCAACTTTGTCTGTGGGTGGATGTGCCCCCTTAGCTGGACATGACGGTCTTACATCTCTGTCTTCAAATAGCAGTGTGCCTTCTACACAACTCCCTCCTTAAACTTTGTCTGTGGGTGGATGTACCCCCTTTACAACAGGACATGACGGTCGTACATCTCTGTCTTCAAATAGCAGTGTGCCTGCTACACGACCCCCTCCTTCAACTTTGTCTGTGGGTGGATGTGCCCCCTTAGCTGGACATGATGGTCTTACATATCTGTCTTCAAATAGCAGTGTGCCTGCTACACGACTCCCTCCTTCAACTTTGTCTGTGGGTGGATGTGCCCCCTTTGCAGCTGGACATGAGCATTTAGCTTCTCTTCCTTCGTCGTCCAGCTTGCCTAGTTCACAAGCTTCATGGTATGATGCACACAGTGAACAATATGATGTGCAGCCAGATGATTTTAGAGTTGATGGTGAGTCAAGACCACTCTCTCCAAATGTTGTTAAAACACCCAAAAGCAAAAATTTGGCAGTTAAGCACAACAGAAACAGAGGAAACGCCTACATAATGGAAAAATCAAACAAATGTGTACCGTCAAAACATGGACAATTAGGAGAGAGTAACTGCTGCTTTTGCAAGTTCCAAGGTCGAGATTGCCCTAAGATTTCTACGGAACAACGTCACCAAATCAGGGAAGCCTATTACAACATGGCAGATTTGCAGAAACAACGTGAGTGGATAATAAGACACGTAGTTGTGAACCAGGTTTCAGATTTAAAGCGCAATTATTCCTACTATCTGCCACAGATAACCAATGGGGGCCAGAAATGGAAGGTATGTCGTCAGATGTTTACAAGTACAATTGGTGTTTCTGTTTGTCAAGTCCGCACTGCTTTGAGTAAGATTGACCTGTTTGATGTACTAGAAGGAGAGAAATGTGGTGGACGACAAATGGTTGAAAAGGACCAAACGAAGAGAGAGCAGGTAAAAGCTCATATCAATAAATTTCCGCGAATGGAGTCACATTACTGTAGGGCCAATTCAAAATGCCAGTACATGTATCTTTCACCTGACCTTAACTTTTCAATAATGTATCAGATGTATCAGAAAGATCACCCAAATGGAGCATCCATGACCTTCTATAAGAAGGTTTTCAAGTCATTCAACCTGAAATTTCACCACGCCAAAAAAGATATGTGTGGCTTATGTGAAACGTTTCACCATGCAAGTGCTGAACATAAGAAGGAACTGCAACAGCAATACGACAGACATGTGCTGGAGAAAGAAAAATCTCGTGAATTGAAAAATATTGCCAAAGAAAAAGCCACCATTGATAACAAATACCATGCTGCTGTCTTTGACCTTCAACAGGTGATATACCTGCCAAAGTCTGATCGTTCGGAGCTTTTCTATAAGCGTCGACTTTCATGCTTCAACTTCACAATATTTGAGTTAGCAAAAAGACGGTTTTTGCTTTGAAGGTCGCACAGGACGTGGGTCTTGTGAAATAGCATCCTTTCTTCATCGGTACCTTTCTACAGTTGATGAACAAGGTTGTGAGACAGTGGAGTTGTATTCTGACGGTTGCATTGGGCAAAACAAAAACTCAATTATCCCGGCAATGATTTTGTATTTTGTTGAACGTTCAATATCTGTTCAACAAGGAACATTGAATTTCTTTGAAACAAACCACGGTCAGTCAGAAGGTGATGCAATGCACAGTACCATTGAGAGGCAAATGAGGCAGATTGGTGAAATGTTTGTGCCCTCACAACTAGTAACACTCGTCAAGATGGCCCGTAAGAATCCAAGACCATATCGTGTAACTTCAGTAGAGTCATCAGATTGGACTGGAAGACATATAGCCAAAGTCGGGGGTTATTGTGTGTGCGGTCTTCAGAAGCTGGCACTAAGGTTGACTGGAAGAAGTTCATGCAGATCAGAGTGAACAAAAAATATTTAAACACGATACAGTTCAAGTATTCACATGATGACGATGACTTTGAAATACTCAGAATCGATGGCAGGCGTCGACACTCTACTGATCAAGCCCAGCTTGCAGAACCACTACAATGTTACCCTTTAGGTGCTCATAGTATTCCAAAGGCAAAGTATGATGACTTGATTAGCCTGTGCACCGGACAGACTCCTGTAATTTCCCACCCCGACTATCAGGCCTTTTACAGGCAGCTCAGTCACTGAAATTGTGCAAATTAATTATGTAATTTTCAATAGGAACTTTCAGCATGCCTTGTTGAAGTGGTTGTCTAGATGAAATAGGACAAATTGCCACAAAGTAAAACATAACATAAACCAAATTCTCAGAATAATTTAGGCTGGTAAGCATTCGACTTCATGTTGTGTAAGGTTGTCTTTAACTGGGAGTGTATAACCCTTGCTCAACCAATCTAGATTGTCAGGATTTCTACTGATAACTTTGATAGTAGACTTATTGAGCTTCTTTAGTACTGAAGTATTTAGTAATGATGATTACATGAGAACGAGGCTGTTTACTTCTTTTGGATGTTGTAATTTCAAGAGTAAACAGATATTTGTTGAATAATTTAATTATTTAAAGCTGACAAGTTTTGGTTTGTTAATTAATACTAATGTAACCCTGGGTTCGCCAACAAAAATAGCGGGAACCGAAAATAAATTTACAACTCCCTTTTTGAAATAAAACCAAGTTTAGAGAATTCGAGATATGATGCACAATAACAGAAACTCTGATTTATTTGAACGATAAATCACCAATAAAAGAAATGCAGAATATAAACTTTACAATTAGAGGATCCTGTAATATTTAAATAATACAATAAATGATGGATGAACGGGTGCCAAATCTAAAATAGATCCTAAACTGTGGTTCGCGTCCTACGGGCGAGGTCCAAACATCAGTTGGGAGACGATCCAGTTCCTCTTATCGCGGAAGAACACCTTACGTGTCGGTTTACATGCACGTCTTCTTCCAATAAGCTCGCAAGAATGTTAAAAACTTGCGATAGGTCACAGATGAAATGGACGGAAGTTATCTAGAGGGCCAGTCAATCTTCCTCATCACCACATTCCGTCTTCTGTACCTATTATAGAGAGCGATAATGGTCCATGCCATATTACAATACAATCCTCTCAAGGAATATAAAATATCCAGTCAGCTAACTGATGGAACGCTCGGGAAATACAGTATATATCAAATACTTGTTAAAAGCTCCACAAGCCAATAAGTTAAATAAAGATAAGCCAATATACTTTTGGCTATCTGCCTACAAGGAGAAAATTACTCTCTCATGTAGCATATCAAAATTATCATCTGTCTCATTAAGACAGCTTAGCAAACTTAAAATCGTCCAAGCTTAAATGAGCTAAGAGTTTTACATCAAACAGCACATTGTCTAAAATCTTAGCAAGTGCAAAATACATAAATAAGGTATGAAGTACCCTTGGGTACAAAAGCAAAATCTGGCTTTCTGCAAAAACTCTATCACTAGACAACACTTTGTGTCTTTAAGTCTTATGCAGGATTGCCATTAAAATATAAAGTATATACATGTACATTGTAAAACTTAAAACACAGCAGACCTAACATATATCTTGATAGTATTTAGAACCAATCCAAATAATGAGGACTGCACAAATAGCATGACTTGCCACAATACATCAACTGAATCAGCTGGTGGTAAATATCATGACTATTCTGTTAGTTCTTATCAAGAATACAAAATGAGAAATCGGCAAAAGCAAATACATGTAGGTCTCTCCTCAATAAACAAAAAGTTGCAACAAACTCTTTTAAAGAACTTAAAACATACATGCCTAAAAGCATAAAGATCTGTTTCTCAAATTCAGAAAAATAGCATGATAGATCTTTCATCATGGAATTAAATATAAAACAAAAGTGCTTCAGAGAATTCAAGGAAATACATTTAATAAAAATGAAAGTTTAAAGGTTGTCTGTGAAATTCAAAAATCATAAATCAAATTCTAACTTCAACAGAGACCTTACTGGAAACATCCAAATAACAAGTTACAAATATTACTTAAATACTAAAACTCACCTATTATAGAGAGCCAACATTCATTTAAAAGTAGAAGTTGTCTTCACTCCAGAATAAGAAAGTTGCTTGGAGAAATGATTTAACAAGCACTTGAAGAAAGGATAGTCGTAGAGGCATGTGCGGACACACATCCAGCTGGAGCGATGGCAAATGGTGGAGTGCTTGGTCTGACCAGAATTTTGGGCCAAGCCAGCCCTCCGACCATGCCTCAGCTTAGGTCAGCTTAGGTCTACTCTCATTGGATGGTTTGAAAAATATCACTTATGGCTCTAAAGTTGATTGGTCCATTTGAAATAGAGGGAGTGAAGTAAAGATAAATCTTTACGACTTCACAGCTTGGGTTCGTGGTCATGGATTAAAGAAAAAGGTACTGGCCATTCCCAGAAGTAAACAAAAGGTGTATCTCCACTTCCTCCAAGAAGGTAGAGATTACAAGCATAGTTGAATAGATAGGTGAAGATCAAAGAGCATGAGTTAAAACACTAGTTGAATAGCATGGCACCAGCTGAATAGCCTGGCTGGTAAACACAGTAAACAAAGGGACACCATGACTAGAGAAAATGCACAACCATGGCAAATTGAAAATGCACATGTGGAATAAACACATGAGCAATGAAAAAAAGGAAATCAAAATTACACAATGAAATAAAGATCATATTTTGTAAAACACAAAATATACTGTAACCTGAGACCTCATTTGGGTCAGGGTTACACTAATAATAGTAAGAATGAATTGATTTAATTGATCAAATCGATGTAATTGTTTGCATATTTACAGTTAAAATCAAGACAGACTTATTAATTATTGCAGAACTCCAGAGACTACATGAATGGTCTGTGTAAACTTTCTAAATGACAAAATATTACAGAAACTCTGTTGCTGTTTTAGGTGACTCCTTAGGCTTTAATTTCCTAAATAGCGTGAGGAATGTCTCATACTTGTTTGGCGAGGGTTAACTAAATGTACTATTTGTAAGACACAGATACTTACCTTGGTGTGCATAATTGAATAGCTATGCTAAGCCTTGAAAAGTAATAAGAATACAATTCTGTAATTGGACATTTCGTTTGCAGGGTACATGTATATTATGTCGACAAGGTTGTGTGCAACTCTTATGATGTGACATGACTAGTTTTCGAAGTGCAATTAAGTGAATCATCTGGGCCCAATTTCATGGCTCTGCTTACCGCGGATTTCTGCGCTTACATATCATAGAAATGTGCTAAAAGGGCTCCGTAAGAGCAGAATTCCGCGGAAAGCAGAGCCATGAAATTTTGCCCAGTTATGAATTTGTATGTGCATTTTTCAGTGAGTCTGAAAGGAAAATAATTTGTTCAACATTTCTTTTATGAACTGAGAATGATTTAAAAAATACCAAACAATGTTTCTATACACACTTATCATGGTGCTGCCATCTTGTGTCTTCCTTTCAAATTACTGTACCCAAACTGACACGGGAAGTATAATACTCTGGTTCATTTCTATGAAACAATTTGAACTATGAATGTTGTTGTGTATACAGGGAACTTGGCAACGATGGCTGCGGTATGATGAAGGTCTATAGACCTTTCTTTTGTTGATAAACAAACCGCGCTGGTTGGCATGGAAGGCCAAATGTTAGCAAAACACTCAATCGTGTTAACAGATGTTTCAACAAAATTCAACATTTCCTACAAACTTTCAATTCAGTAAAGTACCTCTCATGATTGGTTGCTTTGTGTCCAACAAATTCAACACTATTTTTGAATATTTGTGTAACATTGTTAAAGGCTGTGGCTATCTTTTTTCGTTTTGCAATTATGGCTTTCCATAGTTTTTCAATCACGTTTGGCAAAAACTCGGGCGGTGACGCTGCAAAAGAAAGGTTTATACACGAAACTTGACAATCGTTCCTCAGTGTCATCATGTTTATTTTACCATATTCAATGAATTATTTAATGAAATTTTTAAATATTAAATATCAATTGTTTAAATTTACGAATGAATTACGAAATTGTATTTATATCGATCAAATTGTTAATATGTTTAAATTTACGAATGAATTACAAATTTATATTTATATCGATCAAATTGTTAATAAAAACATCTCAGCGTTCATCATTTTGTCCAACGGATTTTTAATTTTATAAAAGTTGATATTTTTATGTGGGGTTTTTGAGGGGTGGGGCGGCGTTGTTATGGGGAAAAGCAAATTCTCCTAAACCCATTTCACAACGTTTATAAAAACACTTTTGTTTAGGAAAGAGTTCTCAAATATTAATAACACATGTGGTGCCATACTGGGGGAATATAGGCCCTAATAGTTAATGATTTTGTGGTAGTTTTGCGCAACCGTACTTATAGTTTTGGGTTAGATTGCGTGTGTGTGCATGCGCGCACATACGTATTTTGTGTGGATTTTGTTTTCACGAAGTAGCACTGCAGTTGTGCGGCGCGCACAACACGTATTTCGTGTTGATTTTGTTTTCACGAAGTATACGCACCTTCATAGTTTAATAGCTTAATTATTAATTAATCCATCAAGAAGAAAACAATACATTTACATTATTCAGATATAGTTCTATGACGACGTACATTTTGTTATACCGTGCCCGCTTGTTATTTGCAAGATAAATGCATTTCAAACTTAAACACGCGTTATCTTCAGAACACATTTTTGGACTGTGGAAAGGTGCGTGCTACTAACGACTTATAGAATGACTAAGGCACTGATTTTCTTTATCCCTTTTGACGAGACTTGTGTCCGACCGAGTCACACACACACAGACAAACTCAGGTTTTACCATATCCATGGTAAAGAGGCACACACAAAGGACGGGTTCATTTCTACAAGAAAAGGGGCACAAAGGCAATGGCCTCCGCAATCACGCATGTACATGGTGGTAAGAGCATTTTCAAATGGACTAGTTTTGTTTAAAGGCAAATTATCAATTTGTTTTGGGGAACTATAATATATGTTATAAAAACTACGTGGAAACTTAATTTCGAAAAGGTAAAAGGTGACTACTTATTTTAATGGGATTTGCACAGGTTGATTTTATGGTGTATTTGTTAAGAACATTAGTGGAAAATATTCTTTTTGCTATATTATTTATTTACTTGTTGTCTGAATCGGGTGTTGGAACCTAGAGGATGAAGATAAATTCAAGCCCTCACCAAGGCCATTGTAATCCAGTAGAATTCGACAGACAAAAGAATATGACCTTGTGTAGTCACCATATAATCCGAAAATGGATAACAAGAAAATGCCCAAAATGGTATGGAGGACGGAAAGTGGACATCTGCTTTTCTGGTATCAGAAATGCAGAAAAGCAGATTTTATGGTTATTTCACATGAGTTTTTTTCTCCTTTTCTACTTTTCTGCTACCAGAAAAGCAGATTGAACGTTTTGTGAAAATGCATTTTCTACGTTTCTACTTTTCTGTTACCTGAAAAGCAGGTTTTACCTTTTCTCCTAATGCTGGCGGACGAAAAGTGGCCATGTGCATGTCTGCTACCAGAATAGTAGAAAAGCAGATTTAACGTTTTGTGAAAATGCCATTTTCTGTTTCTTTGCTTTTCTGTCACCTGAAAAGCAGATTTTACTCTGGCGGACGAAAAGTGGCCATTTGCTTTTCTGCTATCAGAATAGTAGAAAAGCAGATTTAACGTTTTGTGAAAATGCAATTTTCTATTTCTCTGCTTTTCAGCCACCTGAAAAGCAGATTTTACTTGGGCGGCCGAAAAGTGGCCATCTCCTTTCAGATACCGGAAAATCATATTTTACCTATAGGTGGCCGAAAAGTGGCCATTTGCTTTTTTCGTTCAAAGGACCGCCCGTGAATGTTTCAGTTTATTGAACAAGTCCAAACGTGTCACTGTTTCATTTGACTCGGGAAACTGTATGACTGACCGTGTTTTTGGTCTTCGAAATGCTAATTAAGATGGTTACCTTTCATATTTTTAAACAAGATAAATGCAAAATGTATTCAAGAAATTATTGGGAACGAACTTTCAGGAAAAGCACATTATTTTCTCTGATACGCCTATGATTTGTACTGCTGATTTACGGATGCTGTAAATCAACCGTTTTTAGTATGAGCAAGATATGATGAACGATTTTATGTTTCGTTAAACAATATCCGTGAAATAAATTTCACTGCAATTGTCATAATTGCTGTCTGGCAAACCAACGTCAATTAAAGGCAATGGTTACGCAAAGTTCCTGTATACTTGCGTCGTTATGGTTCAACATTGGCAGCAATATCCAAGCGCGTGGCACATCACATCTAGAGTACATACTTATGTGGTACACGTAATGTACTGCATCAGTCAGCTAATTGCCAAATTACCGTGACACTGTTTACGCTTAATTCGTCGCGGCTAAAACGTTTATCAGAACCTTTAAAGAACTGGACACTTTTGGTAATTACTCAAAATAATTGCATAACAACTTACTTGGTAACGAGCAATGGAGTTGTTGATAGTATAATATTGTGAGAAACGGCTCCCTCTGAAGTAACGTAGTTTTTGAGAAAGAGGGGTTCACACCCAAATTAAAATACTTCAGGCCTTTTATTGTGTAGGCCTATCTGAGAACACACAAATTTGTGCAACAAGAGTGTTTTTCTTTCATTATTCTCTTGCAATTTCAATGACCATTTAAGCCCCAAAATTCAGACTTTTTATTTTATGGAAAGTGAGAATACTGATCTTTGACAAATTACCAAACGTGTCCACTGCCTTTAATTTGTAACGTTGAGTGTCACTCACAACCAAACTGCTACATTATCGCGAGTTTGTCTGACCTGAACTAAGTGGTTAGGAACGCTTTATTTCGTCACTGCTAAAACGTTTACAGGGCCGTGTAACGAGCAATGAGGAGTGTCAATAAATTCAAACCGACGGTTCTCAAATGAGTTGCCTCAAAAATCAACAATAAGCAAATAAATAATATCTAATTTACAATAATTTTTAAAGAATAGCTTTTAAAATAACAGAGTACATTTAAATTTCTAAGTAATGCTTTATCACAAGCAAAAAACTGGCAATATTGTACAATGTATATTTTCCAATCAATTATTCATTTAACTGTTTGACGACGTAACGAATACACACACATTGTACTCGCCCAAAAAACTATTGACCTGATTGCATAATTATTTTTCACATCCAAACTTGAAAGTGATGTTAAAATAAACATCATCAAGTGCATATTTGAAATCCCGCTTAAAACACTAACAGCTGACTGAAAATTACAGCAGGTTTTTTGCCAAATATTTATAGGCCTACTTGATTTCCTATTATTTCATAACCAAATGATCTTAAAACTACACAGGCTTGTGAGTTTGTCCAAACTCCCTTGGACTCCAAACTCACTCGGTGGCTACTTAAAAGTCCTAGGCCTACATTACCTCGTTTTCTAAAGCAACTACGAGATCAAAATGCAGTATAATACTTACCGTAGTAGATGAGCTCGTATTGGACGCAAATAACCTTGTGATGTCGCAAAGAACCTTGTTATGTCTTCACAAATGTCTTCACACCTATTAGAATGTCTTCACTGTTTTCATTAAATTA
This sequence comes from Asterias rubens, assembly GCF_902459465.1. NCBI lineage: Eukaryota > Metazoa > Echinodermata > Asteroidea > Forcipulatida > Asteriidae > Asterias > Asterias rubens. The sequence goes on from NC_047069.1 coordinate 15,086,594, forward strand.
AGACGGGCTATAATTTCAGTCTATACACCGTACACGTTGCTTGCCCTGCTATCTGGTGAGAATGAATGAGTAAGGGGTTTGTGTTATATATACTGTCGGAGGCAGAGGCAGTGCACACACACCTGAATCCATCACTTTCTACAGTCAGTATCAAGAAGGGGCGGGCCGCTACAAAATGACAAAGATCTACTTGGATGTTATATAAAACAAATAATGATTGTTTTTCATTCGTGCAATGGTAAGAATATTTGTATTCGTTGAAAGAAGGAATGTTCTATTCAACTCAGCCCCGCCTCGTTGAATAGAACATCCCATCTTTCACTCATAAACATATTTGTACCATTGCACTCATAAACATTCATTATATAACACTGGTAGTGTTTGGTAACACTCTTTGCCTTGGGGATGTCGCGTATCTTAAAAATGTGTCCATGAATAAATTCCCATCGGCGTGGTCCTTTGGAAGACTTTCATAATAATAATAATTGTACTCATATAACGCCTAATAGCTTAAGGAGAAAGTCTCTCAGCTCAGAAGACAAAAGAGCAAAAAGACTACCTTCCACCAAACAGTGCTGCAAAAGCAGTTATTAAAAAGCAGGACAGTTCGTTTCAGAAGGGAGTTGAGTCTCCCGGATTCCGAAAATCTACTCCGCGGTAATAGAATATAAAGCAAGATAGTTCTCCAAAGAGAACACAATCTACCTAGCAAGTAGATATACACATGGTGTTACCGTAAACCAAATTGATACCTCACCACCATGTAATGCCTTTTAATCCCGTATTAGGAAAAACTACATATGATTTGAGAAGAGTTTTGAAATGTTTAAAGACATTGAACACTATTGGTAAAATTGGTAAAATTTTCAAAGACAATGGCTTCACAGTTGGTGTATCTCAACATATTATGCATAAAATAACTAACCTGTGAAAATTTGAGCTCAACCGGTCATCAAAGTTGCGAGATAGCAATGAAAGAAGAAAACACCCTTGTCACACGATGTTGTGTGTTTAGATAGTTGATTTCGAGACCTCGAGTTCTAAATCTGAGGTCTCGAAATCAAATTCTTGGAAAATTACTTCTTTCTCAAAAACTATGGCACTTCAGAGGGAGCCGTTTCTCACAATGTTTTATACCATCAACCTCTCCCCATTACTCGTCACCAAGAAAGGTTTTTTGCAATAATTATTTTGAGACCAATAGTGTCCACTGCCTTTAAACGATGGCAGCTTGTTCTGTAAAGAGGAGAGGTTTGACTTTAGGTCTCATACCGCTACCAGCCTGATACATCATAGAGGCAATGTATAGGCAACTTTGTTTCCACGCTCCTCCCTCTGTCCCTCTTTAAAATTTTAAAATGACATCTTGTCCCTCAAGGAAGTATACTGCCCCCAACAAGAATTATCAGATCTGTTAGTATTACTACCAAAGATTGTTGACATATTATTATTTGCGTCGTAGCATGGCAAGAAAATGCATACAACTTGCTGGTACAATAATTGATTGCAAGATGGAATCTCGATGATGATGATGAAAGATGACGACAAAGTGATGGTGATTTTCGAAAAAACAAAGTGATAACACAATATTGAAAAACATGTGTTTGCCATCGACCTAGCTCCCCCCCCCCCCACCCTCCCAATGAAAATTTCTGGTGTGAGAAAAGGTCTTCTATATTGAATGTACCGCTTTAAGTCGAGTGCTAGTTATTTTCAATGGCAGCAGTTCCATTCTACAACAATCGACAAGACGGACTCGTGACCTGGAACCATAATGCATGTGTTGATCTTGGTTCTCACTGGACCGCGAGAGAAGACCCACCATTTTGAGCTAGTCAGAACAACCTCGTTGCTTCGCGAGGCTTCTGTGGTCCCTTCAACTTGAAGAGCATCACACAAGTTTCTCAAGTTGTTCGTTTGTCAGGATCTTGGAAAAAACTATTTTCATAAACTTTGCTGCGATTTACACGCAATTTGTTCGATTAAAATGTAGATTATCACTAGATTTAAAGTGTCTTTGAGCAGCCTGTTTTAGGGTCATGTGATTTGCAAAATCACATGGAAATTATACTAGTCATAGCGCCATCTATTGACGTTATGCATTATTTTTATAATGTGTACTTTTAAATGTAGGTTGCTACACCCGCAAAACAATTACCAATATCAATAATATGAAGTTTGTTGTTCATGTATCATCATGTACTAGGGCTACACCAAGAACAATTTAGAAAAAACACACAATTTTTGTCTTACCTTTAGCCGCCCCTATCCATTTCATAACAAGGCACGGACTTACGTAACTCTTACGTGAAATTCCATCAGGGCTAAAGAAGGACCATCATTGTTTCGTTAATTACTCCTTGTGTGCTGAGGTGACTAGCCAGTATCCGGTGAATGTTTGCAAACGTGGACGTAGTCAAACTTGGTTTGAATACTTCGTTGAAGCTTAAAATAGAAAAATATTCATAAAGAATGTCACAAATTTTGAATGACCTTACGCAGCTACTTATATTATTCATTTTTGTGAGCTACAATCATAACAAATGTTCAACGCAAACGTGTATTCATTAATACCTCAGACAGTTTTGCTATTCCTATTGGAGGAAAGCGCGTCACGTGGGGGTGTTTAAACTGTTGATATTGACCAGGCCGGAGCTAGCTGTTTATAACCGGTTGTTTCCGGATACGTTTAGATGCATGCATACAACACGCATGAATGCATATCCGAAAACTGTTTCGATCATAAAAATGCAACACACGTGCAGAGCTCAAGGATGTCGAGAAACGGATAAGTTTTACAGAGTTTCATACTTTATTACGCCTTTTAACCAAAACGGCATTTATGAACTGGAATAAAGGAGAAGTGACTCGTTCTTAAAGGAACACGTTGCCTTGGATCGGACGAGTTGGTCTATAAAAAGCGTTTTAAACCGTTTGTTATGAAATGTATATGGTTAGAAAGATGTTTTGAAAGTAGAATATAATGATCCACACAAGTATCTCTCAAAATTGCACGGTTTTCTTTTTACGTCGCGAACTATCACGGTCGGCCATTTATGGGAGTCAAAATTTTGACTCCCATAAATGGCCGACCGTGTTATTGGACGAGGTAAAAAGAAAACTACGCAATTTCGTGGCATATTTGTGTAGATCATTGTATTCTACTTTTACATCATCTCTCTAACCATATGCATTGTATAACAAACGGTCACAAAACGCTTTTCAAAGACCAACTCGACCCATCCAAGGCAACGTGTTCCTTTAAACTGTCGTTTAAAACCTTGCAAGGTTCGGCTCGGGCCTTAATCGCACGACCCTACCAGTTTTAAACGGCAGTTTAAGAACTCGTTGCTACCCTCTTATCGCCTTTATTAAAAAAAACCAATCAACACCCAGTTAGCTTAATAGCCACTACTAGGATGGAGAGGAAGTTATTTGAAAGTCAAAACAAAATTCGATTAGACAGTTAAACGAATAATTACTTGCAAACGTTTCAAGCCAACAACATTGTGGAGAAAACTTGACACTGAATGAGAGGGGACCACGCCCTAGAGGTAAGATCCTGTTTAGTAACTCATTGGAGCAGCTAAGACGCAGCTAAGACAATTACATTGTATTTTAATAACATTTGCACCAACTATTATGAATTTATGGAAATATAATACATTGTAAAAGATTATGATACATTAAAATGAATAGATCAAAAGAAATCCCCTTATTAGCAACAATGTTAAAAATCATCCAGATAACGCGATCACTTGTATGTGGTAGCGCCCTCAAACAAGTTAAGTTGGTCAACCAAACGGGATCAGATAATACTGTGCAAGTCTCGCGGAAATCTCGCGCGTATCCGAACCTCCGGGACCATCATGGTCCCAACTATATTGAGTTTTACGTGGGGTGATTTTGTTTCGTTAATATTTTAGTTTGACGTAGTTTATAACCATGAACAATGTGATTGGAAAAGACTGCAGGGCTAAATGCAAACACCAGTGTGGCAGGAGATCCCGTCCCCAGGAGATTCTTTCCTCCATAGTTGCTAACTGTATACAAACTGCTTTTGATAGCACCCTCTACAGCCCATATCAATTTCCAATGAGGGGGACAGCATCTCCTTGGACACCGGCCTTATTCCCGTCAACGCTGCATTTAAAATATTATTAGTCTCCCCAAAAATACATTTATTTGTCCCTTAACAGAGAAAAATTGAGTGAATCAGAAACCTATAACAAAATTTTAAAACAAACAAAAAATAATGATTCGCAGAAATAATTATTTCGAGAGTGATTATTTCGATGAGGCTGGTTTACGTCTGTAATTAATCCCTTCGGGGTGATATGATGATAATTAATTAGGTATTCTGATAAGCAATTACTTCTCGTATTGACGGAACGTGAAAACAAGGCACAAATAGCCCTCCCCGGGTCACAGATATTTTTACCACAAGTAATTTGAAGAGGAAAGTACATGTACAGTTTTTGTTTACTACAAAAACAAGTTCATGGTGAGTGAGTGAATGAATTGGTGACAACATTTTACCTCATCAATCCAATGACTGGTTAAGGAGTTATGATTTTTTTTACAAATTAAACACCAACTTCCGGTTTGCGTCGGTTAAAAGGTCAAATAGGGGTTACTTTTTATGTAGCGCATGATAAGTTTATTAAGACCTTTTAAATGATGGATGGGTTGTAAAAATCCAATATTTGGTTTAGAAGTTATGATTTTTTCAAATATAAAGTTTCAACTTCCGTTTTGAACCGGAAGGTACTGTCAAATGAAGTCACACTTGGTAGCGTTGGTGATGTCTTTTGAGTTCTTTCTTTTGACGTATAGATGATAAAAATCAAATCATGTGGTTTAGGATTTTTTTATTTTTCAAACATTATATATCAATTTCCAACTTTAACTGGAAGTCAAGGTCAAACAGGGTCGCATATTGTATAGCACGTGATAAGTCTATTAAGACCTTTCAGATGATGCATAGATTGAAAAAATCCAATGTATGGTTCAGATGTTATGATTTTTTTCAAATATAAAATTTAAACATCCGGTTTGAACCGGAAGACAATTTTTTCAGGTCACAAATTATAGCGTTAGTTATGTTTTTCAAAGCCTTATCTGACGACGTTCAGATAATAAACAACTAATTTCTGGTTCTCGAGTAATATTTTTTAAAATAATAACTGCATCTTCCTGTTTAACTGGATGTCAAGGTTTAATAGTCTATGTTGTGTATCGTTTCTTAAGTTACATACCTACCCAATGACTTATAAATATATAAAAAATCAAATGAGTGGTTGTGAAATTATTTTTCTTTGACCAATTATTTTCAACCTCTGGTTTGAACAAGAAGCCAAGTTTAAACTGATTTCATTTGTGTAGATCCTGACTAGTTAATTAAAACCTTTCAGCTGATGTATGACTTGTAAACATTTTATAATTATTTGATGGACTATCTGAAGGTGTATAATGTATCTTATAACATCAATGCAAATGTATTCCTACTTGTAGTTTTGGTGCGAGACGTTGTTCATTATTACTCAACTATTGCGATTCACCGCGATTCACTGCAGCGCTCGATGTTACTAAAAACGTTACAGCGCCCTCTTTCGCTGGACTAAAGAGAGCACTTTTGGGAATTCCCCAAAAAAACTCGGCGCTTATCTGAAACAAAAATTACGTTGAAATGATAAGTAGTTTTAAAAACATGAATACGATAAGATTTTATGAAATTTTCAACTTTCGTTTTGCACTAGAAGTATTAAAAATATTGTACGTGTTCTGTGAAGCATTTGTCCAACTTTTAATGATCTATCCGATGATGTGTAGATTGTCAAAATCCGAATCATAGTTTTTGAGTTATGATTTTTACAAATATTAAACTTTGATCTAACGTAATTCAATTCCCGATGACGTCATAATGACGTAATTAAGTATGTGTTGTCTTGATACTGAGGTTCAACTATCTGTTGAGTTTCAACATTCCATTCAATCTCAATCTTGAGTTATTCCGTAGAAAAGCTCGAAAGTTGTTTTTTGACGAAAAAAACCCGAAGGTGAACTTCGACCCAGGGTAACGACCCGGATGCTAAGGTCGTACGATTTTGGCGTTAACTTTTCAAATGTTGCCCCAGTCTTGGTCTATCAGATGCGAAAACTTTGAACATCATAGCTTTCATATTCGTTGAGATACAGCAAAACGAAAATGGTCCCTTTTCAACTTTAAAAACCTTGTAATTTGACACCTAATGACGTCATCATGACGTAATGAAAACCGTATTGAGGTTCAATTGTCTGATGAGTTTCATCAGTTTGGCTTGAATCTTGAGTTATGCTGTAGAGAAGAGTTGACGGTGAAGAAGAAGATGGAGAAGAAAAAAAACAGAGCAATAACAATAGGTGTTCGTGCTGAAATGCACGAACACCTAAAAAAGGAAAACAAAGAAAAATTTAATCGCAGTTATGCAAACCTCCCTCGGGATCAATTGTCAAAGACTAGCCTTCACAGTGGGTGTATCTCAACATATGCATAAAATAACTAACCTGTGAAAATTTGAGCTCAATCGGTCATCGAGGTTGCGAGATAATAATGAAAGGAAAAAAAACACCCATGTCACACGAAGTTGTGTGCGTTTAGATGGTTGATTTCGAGCCCTCAAGTTCTAAACTTGAGGTCTCGAAATCAAATTCGTGGAAAATTACTTCTTTCTCGAAAACTGTGGCACTTCAGAGGGAGCCGTTTCTCACATTGTTTTACACCATCAACCTCTCCCCATTACTCGATAATAAGAAAGGTTTTATGCAAATAATTATTTTGAGTAATTACCAATAGTGTCCACTGTCTTTATAAGTCTTTTAACATTGGAGTGAGAAATTACCTCTTCCTCGATAACTATCAGAGGGAGCCTTTTCTCACAATGTTTTATCAACAGGTTTCCATTGCTCGCTACCAAGTAAGTTTGTATGTCAACAACTATTTTGAGTAATTAACAATGTGTCCTTTAAAACTGTATTGGTGAATTCACACTGCAGTCAGTGACAACTCAATACAAGTGAGATTTGACATTATTAATCAAGTGAAAAATAGCATTTTCATTAATTTGTCAACCAGATGAATTCGACTTAATGCACCGTGGTGAATTTAAAAGTTATTTTTTAGGAGTGTAGCGTGGGACATTACAGTGTATAACAAACATGTCAAAAATCACCGGTTGCATAATAATTTTTTGGACGAGTTGTTTCTTGTTTTCAATGCTGTATTCCATGTTTTTACAATCGTTGTCACAATCGTCGTTTATTAATAGTTTTATTGACTGTATTCCTCATCCAGTCCTGTACATTATACATGGGTGCTTTTTAATAACGTGTTTTAATCCTACTTAATGGTTTTACTATTTATTGCTATTTAATTATTGTAAATCACGTCCAATTTGGCCTTCGGGCCACGAAATGTGATAATAATAATCAAATGAAATGAAATGAAAGATTACTATCCGATGTTGACAGTCGTCAGGAAGAATCAGGTTCCCCAGATAAATCTGTCCACCGGGGATTCTTTCCTCCATAATGGGAAATTTACGTGGGCTGGAGGATGATGATTCACAAGAGGGCGCTATCAGAAGAAGTTGTTCACAGTTCCCCATGAGAGACAGAATATCAGGGGGGGGGGGGGGTTAGAATATATCCTGCCACACAGGCAATGTTACTTTAAGAGCTGGTTTGAATGTCATTATGACCTCTCTTTTTGTGTATACAAAATTCATATGATGTTTAAGTAAAAAGAAATAACTTCGGTAATATAAATAAATTGAGTGCCTTCTCGAATTGTTTCAACTGAAATAAAATAAATTAAGTGCCCTGTTTTTTCTCCAAAGATATTGCACCATTTTTTAATTTCACGCAGCTCTAATAATGTCCTGAAAACCTGGTTCAAAAACTTGACTATGTAGTCTGTTCACTGAACCGCAAGTTGTGTCACCAGTCAGGTTTTATGCCCTATACACATTATAAGGGCGGGGCATGAAATTGTGCGTAAACACACTACTCGGATGTTTGTACCACTGCTGTTGTGAGACTCAAGTTAGTGAACACTTTCCATTCGTCCTGTCAGCCTTAAGAGTCCCTGCCTGTAAGAATGTACCAAATTAGGGGGGGGGGGTGTGATTCATGGGTTCGCAGATCTTCTTCCAAAAAATTAGAGTGATACACCATCATACCAAACGAATAAATCCAAAATTTAGTTTGCTGACGCTTTCGGTTTTGGAGTTACCAGTTATCAAAGTTTAGGCCAAAAAGCACTCAAGAAACGAAAAGTACATTCCCTGTAAACACAAAAACGTGCGCCAAGGTCATCCCAGAAAAAGTAAAACATTTTTTGAAACCTCTAGTTGGGCTCATAACAAAAGTATAAAAAAAAAATTTGGGATCTCGTTGGCGCGTCATGTTACGCGCACCTGAACCTTTGACGAACAGTGCCCTCGTGCCATTTTCAACGCCTCATAACTCAACGCGCCTATAGGATCCCATGAATTGAACAAGTTCAAATGAAAGAGCTTGCATCCCTAAAACAAATTTAAGTGCAAAGTGCGTGGGATCTCGTTGGCGCAGAGAGCTGATAATAGAGGTCAAAGTTCAAGAAAGTTCAAGAGCCAACTTCAGAGCCTTTTCAAGATTTTATTTAAAGAACAAGGGCTCTATCATTTCAGTTTGGGACAGCCACTTATAATATCTAGGCACATGGTTGTCCCAAATTAATTATAGAGCCCTTCCTTGTTTGATAAAATGTTGACAGGGCTTCGAAGTTGGTTCTTGACAGAAAAATTATTACAAAACACCAATATTTTCTGTGGAGAGCCAACTTCAAAGCCATGTCATCATTTTATCAAAGTTTAGGCCAAAAAGCCCTCAAGAAACGAAAAGTACATTCCCTGTAAACACAAAAACGTGCGCCAAGGTCATCCCAGAAAAAGTAAAACATTTTTTGAAACCTCCAGTTGGGCTCATAACAAAAGTATAAAAAAAAAATTTGGGATCTCGTTGGCGCGTCATGTTACGCGCACCTGAACCTTTGACGAACAGTGCCCTCGTGCCATTTTCAACGCCTCATAACTCAACGCGCCTATAGGATCCCATGAATTGAACAAGTTCAAATGAAAGAGCTTGCATCCCTAAAACAAATTTAAGTGCAAAGTGCGTGGGATCTCGTTGGCGCAGAGAGCTGATAATAGAGGTCAAAGTTCAAGAAAGTTCAAGAGCCAACTTCAGAGCCTTTTCAAGATTTTATTTAAAGAACAAGGGCTCTATCATTTCAGTTTGGGACAGCCACTTATAATATCTAGGCACATGGTTGTCCCAAATTAATTATAGAGCCCTTCCTTATTTGATAAAATGTTGACAGGGCTTCGAAGTTGGTTCTTGACAGAAAAATTATTACAAAACACCAATATTTTCTGTGGAGAGCCAACTTCAAAGCCATGTCATCATTTTATCAAAGTTTAGGCCAAAAAGCCCTCAAGAAACGAAAAGTACATTCCCTGTAAACACAAAAACGTGCGCCAAGGTCATCCCAGAAAAAGTAAAACATTTTTTGAAACCTCCAGTTGGGCTCATAACAAAAGTATAAAAAAAAAATTTGGGATCTCGTTGGCGCGTCATGTTACGCGCACCTGAACCTTTGACGAACAGTGCCCTCGTGCCATTTTCAACGCCTCATAACTCAACGCGCCTATAGGATCCCATGAATTGAACAAGTTCAAATGAAAGAGCTTGCATCCCTAAAACAAATTTAAGTGCAAAGTGCGTGGGATCTCGTTGGCGCAGAGAGCTGATAATAGAGGTCAAAGTTCAAGAAAGTTCAAGAGCCAACTTCAGAGCCTTTTCAAGATTTTATTTAAAGAACAAGGGCTCTATCATTTCAGTTTGGGACAGCCACTTATAATATCTAGGCACATGGTTGTCCCAAATTAATTATAGAGCCCTTCCTTATTTGATAAAATGTTGACAGGGCTTCGAAGTTGGTTCTTGACAGAAAAATTATTACAAAACACCAATATTTTCTGTGGAGAGCCAACTTCAAAGCCATGTCATCATTTTATCAAATGAACAAGGGCTCTATAATTAATTTGGGACAATCACATGTGCCTAGATATTATAAGTGGTTTCCCCAACATAAAGGTAAGAGCCCTTGTTCATTAAATAAAATCTTGAAAAGGCTCTGAAGTTGGCTCTTGACAGAAAATATAAAAAACACCCATATTCTTTGTAACCTTTGACCTTGGCAACAGTTACCAACCAACATTAAACTAACACCATTTGTAAAAACAAGTCCAGTCTATATCTTGACTAAAATTCATTTTGGAGACCTATCCCCTTCATGGTTTGCCAACATTTTGAAATTGGGGGATATTTCTCACTTTCGGTTGCCACATCAATGCATAAGTACAATGTATATAGGCATGTATTGTGAACTTTTGATCTGTAATATTTGTTAGCGCCACTCAAATCCCATTTGGTTTTTGCTTTTTATGTGTTACTGAGAATCTTTATAATCATAAAACACAGACAACTTAATGGGATCATATTGGCGCGTGGATTTCTAGACGACGCAAAATCGCCCGAAATAGGCAGTAGTGTAGTTTCATATGACCTTTGACCTTTATTATATTGGTGGGCCAACATGATCCCAATTATTTTTCAATTGAAATCTGTTTAGGAACACTCAACTTAACCAAATACAAGAAAACATTGATGGGATCTTGTTGGCATATATACTTACAGTGATGAAAAAAGTGAATGTTGTGCCAATTTAGGCCAAAATGTGTGGAATGACAATACTTTAGAAAATTTTCAAAAAATCTTTTGACATGCAAGTTGCAGAGATCCCAAGATTCTTTTTTCATTTGTCATTAGATGAAAACTGTTCCAATACCCAGTTGCCATAAAAACAATTTTTTGTTGTTGGCGCGCGAAGTTACGGAGGTGCGAAAACGCAATATATTGGTAAAATTTGAACTTTGACCTCTATTATCTCTCTGCGCCAACGAGATCCCACGCACTTTGCACTTAAATTTGTTTTAGGGATGCAAGCTCTTTCATTTGAACTTGTTTAATTCATGGGATCTTATAGGCGCGCTGAGTTATGAGGCGTTGAAAATGGCACGAGGGCACTGTTCGTCAAAGGTTCAGGTGCGCGTAACATGATGCGCCAACGAGATCCCAATTTTTTTTTTTTACTTTTGTTATGAGCCCAACTGGAGGTTTCACAAAATGTTTTACTTTTGTTGGGATGACCGTGGCGCACATTGTGTTTACAGGGAATGTACTATTCGTTTCTCGAGGGCTTTTAGGCCGAAACTTTGATAACTGGTAACTCCCAAACCAAAAGCGTCAGCAAACTAAAATTTTGGATTTATTTGTTTGGTATGATGATGTATCACTCTAATTTTTTAGAAGAAGATCTGAGAACCCATGAATCACCACTTGGTACACTCTTAACTGAGATGTACAGACTTTACAATCCTGTTGAGTACAAACTGCACAAGTAATAATCATGGCTTCCAGACCAAAGGGGTTCGGAATGACGGCAGAATTAAACGCAAAGGTAAGGCTCGAGTTGTACAGTATATTATTATTAGTATTTCTAGTATAGAATGGGAACAGCACACAGCTGATGATGCTGTCTGCATTGGAACCCTAAACACACTAGACATAAACGCAAGGTCACCAGTGTTTAGTATCTAGAATGAGTACAAAAAAGATGATAGTTATTGACACATGAGGTCATACGTGTACATCCTTGCGAAAACAGAGTTTTACATTATTTTTTTAATGACCCTAAAAGTAAGGACCATCGGCGAGGTATGTGTCCGGCCCATCGGCGAGGTATGTGTCCGGCCCATCGTGACGCTAGACGGACTTGACACATTTTTTACAAGGGGGCGATACACCGTCATTTAGAAACAGGTGGTTTTTCAGATCATATATAGAAAGAACTCACCCATCTATGCACAGTATAGTGGGAAATAATGCTTGTATTACTGTCCACGTGATATTCATAAACTAAATAAATTATATTCCTCTCGGCTATGTGTACATGAGAGTGAACGGACTAATGAGAAAATGTGTTAAAGAGAAAAGCTTACGTAGGCTATCCAGACCCATTGAAGGGCGTGTCTTAACATCGGTACCTCCATGGTATTGATAAGAACATAATTCACAAGTCATTTCAGGCAAAATTGAAATAATATTTCAGCTTTAAGTAAGGCAATATTATTGTTAAAATGTGGCAAATTGATTTTTTGTTTTTACTACAAATGAAATACAATCCACCAGTCATTTGAAGTGCGATGGGTCTCTTATAGGACATCCCGTTGTATACTTATATTGTTTAAGGGGAAAAGTTTGGAGACATCCGGGTTTTTGTCCAAAGTATGGCTTCGGCAGTGGCTATGGCTGATTGCCGACAACACATGTTCTCAGTAAGTGTTGCAGCCATAGCCACTGTCGATTCAATCAGTTGCCGCCTATCTTCTTATCTTGGTGTGATTTGTGTTTAGCCGTAGTTGCTATATGAAGAACCACATTTATGGCCTTACAGAACAATATTGGTTTCCTAGATACAAAGCATTGTTGGTTATACCTATTTCTTCCTCCATGGTTAGCTTTAACTCCACACAACGTCCATACTATGCTAATAAACATCAATATAAGTATCCAAATTCGGAGAAATATCCAAACTCCATAACATAATTGGAGACATAAAATATGCATAACCCCATCCTAGATCTTAAGTTAAGCATACATTTTTTTCTCTCATCATTTTCTCGCAACTTCGATGACCAATTTAGCTAAAAATTTCACAGGCTTGTTATTTTATGCTTTAATGTTGGGATACACCTAGTGAGAACACTAGTCTTTGACAATTACCAAACGTGTACAAAACATTTCTTGCATCGTATTATGTTGAACATTGTCGTTAAAGGCACTGGACACTATTGTAAATTTCTTCAAAATAATTGTTAGCATAAAAACTTACTTGGTAACAAGCAATGGAGAGCTGCTGGTAGTATACAGCATTGTGAGAAACGGCTCCCTTTGAAATAACGTAGTTTTCAGGAAAGAAGTGATTTTCCACTAAAATATTTGAATTTCATTTCGAGACCTCAGAATTAGATTTTGAGGTCTCGAAATCAAGCATCTGAAATAGATTTTCAGGTCTCGAAATCAAGCATCTGAAAGCACACAATTTCGTGCACCGTGATTTCGTGCGACAAGGGTGTTTTTTCTTCCATTATTATCTCGCAAATTCGACGACCAATCGAGTTCAAATTTGCACAGGTTTGTTAGTGGAGATAGCCTACATAACAAGTGATCTTTGACTGGTCTTTTACAATTACCAAAGGTGTCAAAATCGAAATGTTGATTTGGGTGAAACATTTTCACCTAAAAAGGCATAATCTAAAAAGTGCATCTTTTTAGCACAAATTTAGTGTATTATTATGTCAGTGTGACTGGCAGTTAACTTACTCCTAAAAAACCCACACTCGCCTGGCCGCATTGCAACTGAGAGGGGACTCTGCCTGAGGGGGGTACATGCCCGGCCCGTCCGTCCAAAATAATTTGTCCAGTGCCCTCCCCTACAAAAGTCGATAGAGGCTCCAGTTGCCCCCACCCCCACTATTTAACTAAAGTCAACAAAATTGTCGTTCACCACTTTCTTCTCCAAATTAAGTGACGATCGGACGGTAAATGTTTCCTATGTGACGCGTAGATATTACTTTCGCTTTTTGGCCGGGTTGAATGAACAAGACGCGATAAAAAAAACGTAACCCTTCGAATCACAATAATGGACTCTTTTCAGCTTTCATTTGTTAAATATTTTTTTTAGCATAGGCTACATTTTCATTAAAAAAGGGTGAGCGTAATTATTTAATTAATATTAATGATGCAATGCATAGTTTTCAGTATGAACTGTGTGACTTATTGTTTTGCGAAGCAAAAGGGAAGTAAAACAAACTGTTAAAAAATTAGTATAATTAAAAAAGTGCACCACCTTCTTACTTTGTTTCCCTATAGAGCAATGGTTTAAACATTTTGACGTTGAAAATACCCATCGAAATTATATCGACAAAAAGTGATAAATGAAAAAAGTGCTTGGAAAAATTAACCTGTTGTACATTTCGGTGAAGTTTACTTTATTGTATTTAAAACATCACAGGCCCAATTTCATAAAGCCTGTAAGCACAAAAATTTGCTTAGCATGAAATTTCTTCCTTGATAAAAACAGGACCAAATTTCCATTTGCTGCATATTGCTTTTTAGTGGTATTCAGCTGTTGTTTGCTTATTGTGAAAATCATGTGGAAATGTTGGTTGGTAATCCTGTTTTTATCAAGGAAGACATTTCATGCTAAACAAAATTTGTGTGCTTACAGGCTTTATACAATTGGGGCATAGTCACTATAGCCATTATTAGACCCTATACGCTCATAACCCTTACCGTACCACCCAAAGACTATTATATAAGGGCCCAACCATAAAACAAACATTACAGAGAGTGCTTCCGAAATACGGTACAGAAATAGGGTCCGTGAGCCATTATTTAAAAACACATTGTAGACTCCTCCTACAAAGAAATTTCATTTCAACTTTAAGTTTTGACTGCTTAGTCAGTCGAGTTTAATACCAACTTTATCTTTCTTTTATATAAAAAAATATACCTCCTGTGTATAGGTCTACCTTTTATTTTCCACTTTGACAACAATCCCCTTTTCATACTTTAAAGGCAGTGGACACTATTGGTAATTGTCAAAGACTAGCCTTCACAGTTGGTGTATCTCAACATATTATGCCCAAAATAACAAACCTGTGTCATCGAACTTGCGAGATAATAATGAAAGAAAAAAACACCTTTGTCACACGATGTTGTGTGCGTTTAGATGGTTGATTGCGAGACCTCAAGTTCTAAATCTGAGGTCTCGAAATCAAACTCGTGGAAAATTACTTCTTTCTCGAAAACTATGGCACTTCAGAGGGAGCCGTTTCTCACGATGTTTTATACCATCAACCTCTCCCCATTACTCGTCACCAAGAAAGGTTTTATGCCAATAATTATTTATAGTATAATTACCAATAGTGTCCAGTGCCTTTAAGGAGTAACCCAATGTTGATGTCCCATAGTGACTTCCCTCAGATTATTATTAGAATTGTCTCATTTTGACACCAGTTATCAGATCAACACAGTTTTAACTTCTCCTATACTCCATGCCAATGGTCTTATATAAGAAACCAACATTTTCGGTTTGGCCCATCTGACACAACAAGGCTAAAATGTTTCGCGGCGGCTCTTGCTCTTATCTCGAAAGTTTCAAAATGTATTTTGTTTTCTTGCTCTCCGCAGTTGGTGGCGCCCTCGAAAACATCGAAAAACCCCTCTTGGTACTGGTATCCTGCGATTTGGATTAGCCGTCTAAGCATAACATCAATGATAAACGGTAGAAATCGTAGATGGCCAACGATTAATTTACACGGGCCAAGATGGCAGCCCAGTATTGCTGATTTTCCAGTGCAGTGGATATTAATATTTTCATGCAAGAAATCTTCGTTTAAACCTTCATTTTCTTGGCGTGTTGTCTCAACGTCCCCGTTTTCTCGTGTGAGGTATCCTATTGGAGTTTTACGCAATGGCTACCGAGGCTCAGGGTAGCGAGCTAGCAGATAAGAATGGCGATTTGGGAGAGAGCAACACACCGCAGACCGCTGCTGCATCTGCGGCAAGTGCAAGTGTAGTTGGGAGCGGCACGACTAAGATCAAATTCGGTGTGTTGATCGGATTGATCGAAGTGGGAATCGAAGTGGGTGAGATTTCCAACAGGGATGTTGTCGACACCGTACTCAACCTTGTAAGTGGCATTATGTAAATTGAATGTTTGTTAATTGTATGTAAAAAAAACCAAAAAAAAACTAAGAGTGTGAGTGTGACTGAACTGCAACTTGCAAAGTCAAGTGCAAGTGCAGTGCTTTTTTGACAGCTGAGTAGGCCGACAGTCCCTGGACCCTGTTGCATTGCACAGGACAGTCGTCACAGTACCACTCTATTATTGACAAAAGGGGTCCCTTTTTACAATAAACACAGCGAAAAATGGGGAACATTTCTGTATCCTGCCACCACTTTTTCATTGGGACATTAGGTATGAAATAAATTAGCATCTAATTTACTCAAAAGGAAATAATTCCTTTTGTTTTTTGGAAAAAACAGGTGAATTAATTAATTGTGGCAGGATACGGAAATCTTTTCCGAAAAATTTTATTATAGCAAAATGATTTAATTGTTACTAATAATAAACTAAGCTGAAACTTCCTTTATTCATTGTGTCCCATACTTATTGTTAGCACAAGGGACAAGTTTCAGTTACACATTGTACACTTCAGTTGATGAAAGGAACAACGCGTATTAAAGCACAGAACATGATGCATTTAGAGCAACAACAAATACATCCCAGTGTTATTGAACATACGTTTGCTCTACATGGCCATGTCTACACAATAATAATCACAAACACTATAACTTTTCAGCGCCGTACAGCATCGTGTTTTATTTGAATTGATTTTAGTATTTAAAAAAGATATAATTGGTGAAAATACGTGTCTTGCGAGAAACAAGATCTTGAGTCGAGTCCTAGTCTGAGTCTTTTTACCAACGTGACTTGAGTCAAGTCCGAGTCACAAAAATTGTGACTCGAGACAGACTCGTGTCCGAGTCCTACAAGTAGTAGTACAACTTTGCTTTTGGCAAACAAATTATTATGTGACAGATATTGACAGGCATTCTTATTTACTTAGTGATTACAGCAATGTTTGTCTTTCATTGACATGAATTATCTGTATGTAGCCTATGTTACATACACACCATACACAGTACGACATCCATACTCTGTTTGTATACAAGTGCAATAATACATTTTACATTGTATTTTCTGCAAATTCGGGACTAAAAACATAATTTCTTATTACAAAAACTGCACAATTACTAGAGCCAATGAAAGGATGAATAGGAAGCAAGAAGAAATGTTGGGGAAAAATCGCAAATGGGGAAAACCCATGCAATCAGGTAGTGACTGAAAGCCTAATTGACCTGCAAGGCTCCGGTTGGGGAAATGTGCCCAGGTCCACAGAGGTTAAAAACAGTCAGAAAAAACAACATTTAGCCAACCTGATCACTGACACTTCCGCACGAAGGCATGAAGGCGATGCCTCCATGTACCCTGGTGTTTGCCGTGGTGTCCTTGAAATGCTCTGACAGTAGAAATTTTCAATTTCATTTCTTCATTATCAAGGAAAAAATGCCTCTGTGCCCTTGCCCTATCTAAAAAAACGAAGCATATAGGCCTGACTAGTTAGCTAATTGTGGCTTGTTTAATATGAAACATAAAGAGGCCTTTGACAGAGAGTGGTTGTCAAAAACAACACTGTGTTTACAAATTGAGTTCTAAATTGCGCTATTAGTTAACCACATGAATGATGGATACATTTTCAGGTCTACAAGTACATTGTTAAAAACATTAAGTGACAAAAGGAAAAATAATTTAAGAGCGTTGGTTGCAATCAGGAAATTGAATGTAAAGGCACGTCACTTTAAACCTTTTATTGTAGTTGTGTCCACGTTGTCTGCACTAGGATATGTTTTAATTAGTCATACAATTTACTATGTGTGTACAATATAGATTGCATGCTGGTGGCATGTTCATTGTTTACTTCTAAATTAAAAAATTCAAGATGGTTTACAAAGTAAAGTTACTGTAGTTTATTAACCAGTTTGCTGCACAGATGACCCAAATGCAATTCACAAAGGTGGTGGTCCAACAAACTGGCTAATTGTGTAAACTGGGACAGTAGACATTGTGTAGCCCACAATCCTCCTTTTCCCTGTTGTACTAAGCTGGCAGATGGTCTAGAGTTCACACTTGAAATCTCCCTTTGTGTAATCCCCTAATCCAGACTAACTTAATCCAGACATATGTTATTTTGTTATAATAAGAAGAGGATTACAAGATCAAGAGGCTGCCCTGCCACCATAATCATTGTTATTTGGCTCAATGAGAGGTACCCAGAGATTCCAGCCTACTTGTAGATTCTGGACATGGGACTAATTATCGGTCATGTCTCATTAGACCTGAGATGTTGAAAGGCATTGTGGGGATGTACAGGGGGCATACATGTACAAAGCCCCCTAATCCTTCCCACAATGCCTTTCGACAACCAAGAAAAATCATCCAGGCAGGATTCGCAATAAGGTCTATGGCTCAGGTTTTGCGATTCAAGCTGAATTAAATCTCATATTTTCTAGAAACAATCAATCCTGGTGCTTTTGTTGAGAACCTTTTTCGTCTGGAAGTTTTTTAGCTTGGGTTTCTAGAAAAAGAAGAATGTTTTACGCCGATTCCACGTTATGTAATCATTGTATTTGGCTCAAGGAGAGGTACCAACTGAAAAGAGATTCTTGGTATAGATTCTGTGCCCAATTTCATAGACTGCTTAAAAGCACAAAAAAACAATTTGGGTCACCAGAAGTAGGTTATTACCAGCCAAAAATTCTGTTCCGTACAATTTGTGACTGGTTTAAATTGCACCAAAGCATGAAATTGGGCCCTAGACATAATAATAATAAATAATAACTGTATTTATAAAGCGCCAAATTGCCAAAGGATACAAGGCGCTGAAAAAAAAGGAAAACAAGACAGTACAAAGACGCTGTCGACCAGCTACAGACTAGGGGTATAAGATGGGTATAAGATGGGTCTTGAGGGCTTGTTTAAAGGCTTGGACACGGTTGGAGTTCCTGGTTTGGATAGGCCTATAATGTACACGTACAATGTAGGTAGACTAGTCCATAATCCAAATTATCCACTTGGGCTTACGGCCAAGGTTTTGAGATTCACCTGGCTGAATGAATCTCATTTTTTTTTTAAGAGAACAATAAATCCTGGAGTTTTCTTTGAGACCCGTGGTTAACTTGGCATTGTTTAGCTCGTTTTTGTTGTTGAAACAATTGTGCTGGCAATTCCCAAAATGTAGTACCGCACATAGACATGGTCAAAATTTTGTAATATCGAAATTGAAGCAATTTAAGCATTGGGTGTGCATTGATGTAAAAATATGTTGTATCCATAATGGCTCTTCAAGTAAATAATGGTAATACGGTGCTCAATGAATGATGCAATGTGTTTATTGATGTGTGCATGTAAATTTGTAGATGCACACAAAGTACTTTGCACATAAAACAATTTCAATAGCTTCTTATGCCTGGAAAGGTTTGCAGGATACACTATTAAATTATTTTACTTGGAATCAAGCAATAAAAAACCCCAAAGAAAAAACTCAGTGTGCTTGACAATTTTCCCATACACTCAGGATCACTATAATTTTCTTTGAACACATCAGGTTTCTCTCCATGAGCTAGTGTACATGTATCAGAAATCAGGATGATACAGTACAACCGGTCTAGATTGCCCCGCAATTTTGAAAAATCCTGGGGAGATCCATGCATGTGCTGGCTGGATGACATCACAGGCTTGATACTTCACGGAGGCAAAGAAGGCGATTGCATCCATGCCTCCTGGTCATTGCCTTGGTGCCCCTTACCAATGAGAAAATGCCTTGGTTCCTTTCAGTGCCCTTTCAAAAACAAAGCATACCATACAGGCCTGATTGCCTTGTATTGTTGTGCCCCTGGTCATTTGTCATTGCTCCTGGTAGAATTTGCTTTCTTCTAAGGGAAAGATTTGCCTTTACAAGATCAAAGTATCAGACTTGCAGCAGGAGTATTGACCACAAGGTATTGATACACCAAACCAGGACAGAATTCCCTACCGTTCCCTACCGTTCCCTATCATAGCCAAGTGGGTACTTCAAGGAAGTCCGTTGCCTCCATGCCCCTGGTCATTGGTCATTGCTCCCGGTGGAAATTTAAATTTCCATCATAGAAGTGCATTATACCAAAGTGAGAAAAAGACTTGTCCGTACAAGATCAAAGTATGACTTCCAGATATATATTGACCACAAGGTACTGATACTCCACAACAGGCCGGCGTTGCCTATCGTAGCCCATGGATACTTTAAGGACGTCCGTTGCCTCAATGCCCCTGGTCATTGGTCATTGCTCCCGGTTAGTAGAAATTTAAATTTCCCTGTTGGCAAGCGAAAAAAAAGAAGACTTGCCCGTACAAGATCAAAGTATGGGTTGCAGGAGTATTGACCACAAGGTATTGATGCACTACACCAAGACAAGGTTCCCTAGGCTGTATTTCAAGGTTTTTTGTACATTAGTAATGTACATACTGACAGTATAGTACACTGTGTACATACTTACAGTACAAGGTGAACACATGGTACAGTATGCAGTAGGCCTTCAATGTGTTACATACAATCATGTAGAAAGGACAACTGTTGTCCTTTCTCTATGATACCATGGAGCAATATATTTGCCCAGGTTTACAGGTGTTCATATGATTGAATACATTGTAGTTAAATAGCTCAGTACAGTTGATACAGTACGAGATGTCGGCTCACTTTATAATAGGCCATGGCTGAATTTGGCATTGGCTGTGGCTGTGGCTGTGGCTGTGGCTGTGGCTGTGGCTGTAGTACAAAAAAGGTCTAAAGGCCCGGTTGAACAGGCCTCGATAACGAGAACGAAAACGAGAACTTTAAAAATGCGAGCCCTGATCGGTTGAATTAAGCGTGCGCGTATTCTGCGTCGAGCAATTCAACCAATAGACTGCATTATCTTCGCATCGTTATTGTTAGCGTTCGCATTATCGCTGCAGTGTGACTCGGCCTTAATACGCCAATGTTGTTGTGGCTAACAGCAGTAGCCAAAGCCAAAGTTACTTCCGTACACAGTATAAGAATAAAATGTTTACTGTGATAGACAGACCTTAAAGACACTGGACACTATTGGTAATTGTCAAATCAGTTTTCTCACTTGGTGTATCCCAACATATGCATAAAATAACAAACCTGTGAAAATTTGAGCTCAATTGGTTGTTGAAGTTGCGAGAAAAAAACACCCTTGTCACAAGTAGTCGTGTGCGTTCAGATGCTTGATTTCGAGACCTCAAATTCTAAATCTGAGGTCTCAAAATCAAATTTTGTGGAAAATTACTTTTTTCTCGAAAACTACTCCACTTCAGAGGGAGCCATTTCTCACAATGTTTTATAATACCAACCTCTCCCCATTACTCGTTACCAAGTAAGGTTTTATGCTAATAAATATTTTGAGTAATTACCAATAGTGTCCACTGCCTTTAAGGATGGAGTGGAAATTTACTTGGTTGGAAATTGAGGTGGATAATAAAAATTACGTACATGTGTAATAGGCGAGGCGACATTACAGTCACAGTGATTTTCTTGTAAAAATCAACAAGGATCGCCAATGCAAATACCCTTTTTGTTAAAATAAATTACTTTTGGTATAGTAGTCCTCACCAACAGGACTTGCAGCATACATGTATTAACTTCTCCTTGTGGGAGTCTATTTTTTAATTTCAGTTACACTTGGCTCTTGTAAAGTCTAAAGGCCATGTCACAACAGGGCAACCACTTGCAATGTGAGCAAAAGGAACACTTCGGCAGCACACAAAAATATTCCAACGCTCTATCTCATTAAGGAAATAATTAGAAAACCGAAATAGGGATAAATAATTATGTTATTGGAGGTTGCCTGGAACTGATTGCCTATAAATATTATATATAGGGCTGTATTGTATTACTTGATTGTTCAATATACTGCAAACTGAACCTTCAGGTTTATATAGGAAAATGCACCTTTTCCTCCTCAGTCCTCAGTCTTGCCTTCTACATTTCTGCATCTCTTTTGTGTGTAATTTTGTTGAACTTGTGGGGAGAAATAAAACACTAACAAACTAATTGGTCCTGCTGGCAAGTCACTAAAAACGTTAAAGGCACTCAGGACACTGTTCCACTCGCGCTTGTGTAATAACTTACATAATATCTCATTTCAGAACACCTGAGCGTTAAAAAACAAAAACTTTTTTTGCATCTGATGAACATTGTCGTTAAAGGCACTGGACACTATTGTTAGCTCCTCAAAATAACTGTCAGCATAAAAACTTACTTGGTAACAAGCAATGGAGAGCTGTTGATTAAAACAGTGTGAGAAATGGCTCCCTTTGAAGTAACGTAGTTTTCGAGAAAGAAGTAATTTTCCACTAAAATATTTGAATTTGATGTCAATACCTCAGAATTAGATTTTGAGGTCCTGAAATTAAGCATCTGAAAGCACACAACTTCGTGTGACAAGGGTGTTTTTTCTTCAATTATTATCTCGCAACTTCGGCGACCAATTGAGCTCAAATTTACACAGCCTGTTGGTTATTTAGTGCATATATATATGTACATGTATGTTGAGATACACTAAGTGAGAAGACTGGTCATTGACAATTACCAAAGGTGTCCAGTGTCTTTAAGCGCAAACCCTAATTCAGTGTGTACAAATCATGTATAGTCTAAATATTTTGTTTTACAAAATTGTTGTATAAAATATTTCCCCCTCTGTATACACTATACACTACTGACCAAAATGAAATGACCCCATGCAGAGAGTCCATGCGTATAAGATGTACAATCCAGGGCAGGATGCGCTTTGTACACGCGATCAATTGATTTTGGTCTGTACTGCGTCTACAGACAATCGTGTTGTACGAAGTGAATAACCACAGAGGAAGGATTTCCTACCTCCGTGGTGCATGTATAATTACCATCTCAATTCTCAATAAATAATGCAGATTTTAGTATGTTATCGGAAGGAGACAATTTTTTTTAATCTGATGACCCCAAAGTAATTGTACATTGCTGAGCCAAGTATTTGTATGGCTGCTAAGTTAAAAGAATCCAATGTTCAAAATAATTTGTTTATGGTTCAACTTCTCAGTCACGTTGTAAACTGCAGGGTTATGGGGTGTGTTCCTTCTTGGAAAAGAAAGAAAGAAATAAAATAAAATAAATTACAATAATAAAAACTTAATGCGCACAAATCCACTCTGCTGGGTGTTCAAGGCACGCTTAAACCAAAAACAAATAACAGACGCAACTAAATTAGTCTTTGAAAACCTGTGACAAGATTTAAGATTAAGTGGCGGACAGTCTGAGATGCGTGGTGCAGCTGCAGAAAAAGACCTGTCACCCCAGGAGTGTCATAGCATACATCACCATGTAGCAGGTGTACCATAGCACTTTTTTAAATTAATTAAAACAGGTCAAATGTCTCAGTGTGTATAGTAAAGTTCTAGGGAACACTCAGAGGGCATGATGCTTCGTTTTTGAAACGGCAAGGGCACCAAGGCATTTTCTCTTTGTAATGGGGACCCTGTATGTTACAGCGCCAGGAGCGTCACTGAGTGACGGACAAGTGCGCTATATAAGAAGCCACTAATATTATTATTATTATTATTAAAGATGCTATGTCAGATTTTTTGCCGATGTGACTCCAAAATTTTGATTTAAAATTCAATAGGTATTTTGATGGGGTTCGAGAAAGTTACAAGCTTTCATTTGAGCCATTGCTCGAAAAAGTCCACCAATTATTAGTAGCAGTGAAATAAAGTGCCCAAAATTAGTTTCTGTCGGTATCCTGACAATATATCACGTGACCAATTCTTATGTGTTTTATAAGAAACGTTTTAAATTTTTGTCATGGTTCCTGACCGTTAAAAGTAAAAGTTAGACTTGCTTTCGTTAGAGCGGGTGATCTACTCTTTGAAATACCATTCACTGAAAAAAAAAAATCTATTTTCGAATGTTTGGGGCAAAAAATCTGGTATTTTTAATGAGGAAAGAAATTGTAAATTTCTACTAGAGCATTTCAAGGGCACTAAGCAATGACCAGGGTGCATGGAGGCAATCGCCTATGTTGCCTCCGTGAAGTATCAGGCCTGCACACAAGAACATTTGACGTACATTGTGCACATTTTTTCCAATTAGATGAATGTTTGTGTACATTATATATGCGCACAAATTTCGCATACTTGTACGTGGTGAGTGCCTGAATCGTAGCGGCAAGTACAATATATTGACCCAGTTCAACTGACATTATCATCACACCTAACAATAACCTTGGTTGCACCATGTTGGGAGTCAATGTCCCTGCGTATTACAAAGTGTTGTAGGCGATGCAGCATTTACTTGCCTACCTGTGGCCTCTCATGGCACAGTCACTGTGCGTGGCATACATGTAAGTGGTCAAAATCACACACTTAGCAAGTTAGGGCCCGATTTCATAAAGCGTGTAAGCACAGAACCTTGCTAACAACAGGAAAAAACTTGCTTCATGTTATTCCATAACTTTACATTGTTGCTTAGCAAATAAATTACTATCTGCTTAACAGCTATGAAATTAAGCCCTGATGCCAAGGTTAATATTCAATTCATCAGGATTGTTGATTCTAACATTCACCCCTTCTTCCACATGCTAAAACCTTGGCGTTACATTTGATTATTTTCACAACATGTGACTAATCAATTCCAGCGCACCCGAATCAAAATTGGTTTGTTATCATATCCGCAAATATCCCCTTCATTCGTAAATAAATGTACCTACAATGTGTGTGAATTGCGCAGCTATGGAACACACATTCACACATTCATGTCTTTAATGCTTGAGTTTTGTGCATCTCCCTCAGGTATAACCTGCCACGATATTAAATTGACAAGCTCCAATGCCTCCAAAAATGTCTCTGCTCATCTTGTCGCACTTATTCAAACGAGCAGCCAACATTTATAACCCCCATACCCGAGTCTCTCTTCACTGGCTCCCCATTACTCATCACTTTGCCTTTAAAGGTAAAGCCAACAATTGGATTTGGTCAGGATAATGCTGATTTTTGTGGGCAAAATTGTAAAGAATTATACAATAAAAGTCACATGTGGAAAGTTTCCACTGAAAACGGTGTCTACTTGCTGGGAAAACCACAAAAATACTCTCACAATGTCTACACCACATGCAGAAAATTGTATTCATTCAGGCTTAGTGAGGTGACAGTGGGTACCAACTGGCATCTCTGGATGCAGCAGTTGTGAACGGACACCAATTTTTAGGAATCTACACAAATGTCAGACACGATGTTTGCAGAATCGTTGCTCAGATTAAAATGTTTTTGGTGGGTGAACAATTAATCCAACCCCATAAGCCTTTTTGAGGTATGGTGGACGTGATACGCGCGCGTCACACGCCGCGACTGATGCCACGCTCACCATGTTGGTGGTCATTAGGTTTACGTGTAAACGCCGCGTCGCCTAAAATGCGCGCTTCACTGAATAACATACGTTCTATTTCTATGGTCGATACGCACAAAT
Source organism: Asterias rubens (assembly GCF_902459465.1). Taxonomy (NCBI): domain Eukaryota; kingdom Metazoa; phylum Echinodermata; class Asteroidea; order Forcipulatida; family Asteriidae; genus Asterias; species Asterias rubens. The sequence goes on from NC_047069.1 coordinate 15,111,964, forward strand.
TGACCACCACTTTCAATGTGTTGTATCATTGTATCTCAAAATGGCTTATTACTTCAAAGAGAAACCTTTCTCAAAATAGGAGACTTTCCAACGCTAGGCGGCAGCAGACATACCGGGTAAATTTCCATTGTTTACGTAGTTCTGAACATGCGCATAATTCTGAGAACAATGGATTTACCCGGTAAGTCTGCTGCCCTCTATCGTCCCAGAAAGTCTCCCATTTTTAATATCAGAGTTAAGGTTGTTCCAGAATAGGGTGCCACGAGATACAATGTTGTTTTTGGAAAACGCTGTCCGGTTGAATTTTGTATACAAATCACCTTTTTTGTCAACAGCTGAAGTGCTTCAATCTCACCAAGCAAGTTTTGTATTTTTTATTACTGATCTAACAAATATTTAACCAGAAGGAAGACAGACCGGGTCAATTTTAAATAATTTTTGAAAAATTTACTACAGCACATAATTGACCAATTACAATATACCTCTGGATTAACATGCCAGCGCGCCCTACATGTCTGTTTGCATTTATCATATTTTGTCAGTATCTTTGTTTGGGGTTACTAGTCTGCATACATATTAACCCTACCTTTAAAGTTCTCGCTCAATGTCATCCATTCACCATGTTCACTGCAGGGCATTTCTTCACCCAGTTACATCGATGACTTAATCACATCGTGCCAGCCGGCTAGGAACCTCCGATCACTAAAATTATTTCAATTGATTTTTCCCTGCTACCAATCACTCTATAAGGGGTCAACAGTCTATTCTCAAACACTGTACTATAGAACTGTGGAGCAATCTTCAGACCTGTACCTGTATGCTTTGTTTTTGAAAGGGCAAGGACACCAGGGTGTTTTCTCTTATTAGGCGGAGGACACCCTATAAGAAAATTGTAAATTTCTACTAGAGCATTTTCAAGGGCACCAAGGCAATGACCAGCCTTCGATTTCACCAAACTCTTCCTAACTTAGGATTAATCTTAGGACTTGGGACGAGTTAAGTTCCGTATTCAAAGACGTTAATACGCATTGAACCCATCCTAAGTTAGTAATTATCGGTTGAGATGAGTGTTACACATTTTTAAATGTTCCTTATACTTTCAAACATTTCGCACATGTAATCATCAGGTTTATAAAACAATTTTACTATGATTATCAACTAAATACTTCTACTAAATTTCAACTGCGTATAAATCCTGGTGCCACTTCCCGAGTAGTTTTCAATAAAAACAGCATCGTTAGGTTAAATGACATCAACATCAGAATTTTTTAGGGCGGACTTACAAATTCCATACTACCAACCCTGTCCCCCCCCCCCCCAAAAAAAAACCCCACAAAATTGATATCAATTTCACACTGTACTTGAAGACAGAAAGGGGCTTGAAAGGGAAAACACCGGAATTCCGGTTAAAACTGAACGATTCTCATGCCTGGCCATTTCTATAAAACCGATCCTCAAATTACTAATCCATGAAAGTTGCTGTTGATGAAAATACTTTTATTAAGGGCAGAAATTTATGGGAAAGATCGTCCAAAACGCAATATCACGAACTTCAGTTCGCGTGTGGGCCAAGCTGCTACTTTAGCCCATCACACGCCCAATTCTAACCCTGACGCGCTGATGTAATTTTTTCATATTCAACCCCCCTCCCCCCCCAAAAAAAAAAAAAATACCCCACAAAACCCACAAACCCCTGGTTGCGGGCCTGGCCTCGTGGAAGGTCGCTGAAGGAGAGTGATTTTAATTTACCGTATACACTGTACGCAGGCCTGGTACTTAGTACTTAATCCTTGTAAGGAAAATTTAAATTTATGCTGTTAATTGTTCAAGGGGCCCCAAATAATAACAATAATAGTATGTTGTTTTTATAATAGCATCCTCATATCTGAAGGGCGTCTCATTATTTTTGTACAGGTACGCAGAGCTATCATATTTGAAATTATAATTTTTATGTAACTTTTTAGCTGGAATTTTGATGTAATGCATCCTTGATTAGGCCGATCCCGGAGAACGCAATATCAACTCAATAAATTATTGTCCTAATATTATTAGCATACGACCCATTTTTACATACATCTACATGTCGAACCTTGTAATGGTTAACAACTGTGCAAACTGAACGCAGCCAACCATGCCAGAAACACTGGATCAAATCTCTTCTCTTTAAAACATTAAGTGTACTGGGTTCTTTAACCTGTATTATCATAAAACAGGACCTACGGCTTTACGCTCTGAACCAATAGTGTTGAGTGTTTGCTTTTAAAGGTAAGTGTCATGACTGGGACTGGAACCCACACACCAGGGGCCAATGTCATTGAGCTGCTTAAGCAAAAAATTTGCTGAAGCACGAAAATAGCTCGCTTATTTTACACATGTTACTGGCCAAAATTTCATGCCGTATACATTGCTTGTGGTGACTGGTATTTAGCTGTTGTTTACTTAGCATTACAATTAAGTGGAGTCTTGGCCGGTAATCTGATTTTACTAAGCAAGGATTTTTTCGCTTAAGCAAAATTTTGTGCTTAAGCAGCTCTATGAAATTGGGCCCAGGGCTCAAGTCCAGTGTGCTTGACCACTACGCCACAATACACCAGGGCAATGACCAGAAGCATGGAGGCAATTGCTTCTGTTGCTTCTGTGAAATTAAAAGTATCAGACGTGTGTTTCGTTATTTCTGTTAAAAAACAGCTACCAAACACAACCCATAGGAGTCGTCAAAACTGTTTAAAATTTTCACCGTCTTATGTAGTTGGAGGGGGGTCAGAGACGACAGCAATTTGCTAACCATTAAGAATTTCGCTTACAATTATTAAGCATTTTCCTTTAAAACATTAAGCAATTTGCTAACCATTAAGAATTTTGCTTACTGCTATGCAGCAATTTGTTAACCATTAAGCGATTTGTTTACCATTAAAAAAATTGCTTACAATAAAGAAATTTGCTTTAGGCAAGTTGCTTGTCATTGTGATCATACATACAACACAGTTTACATGGGTGCATGTACTGTGTTACGAGGAAATACAAATTGGACAATCTCTATGTCATAGGTAATTATAGCATGAATGCACACAGGTCATTCTGTTTTTCACACGTTCATCCACCTCCATGGTTCAACTAAGCTAGGAGTAGAAGTGTCCCTTGCAACACTCGGAAGAAGCTTCACGTTTGTAACCCTCTCACTGGCGCACTTCCTTCCCAAGCTCTGATGGCCACTGTCATCTCAGAGAACCCCGCGCCGCCTGCTGAGATCATGCCATGCGACGTGTAATTACGCCTTTCATTATCATCAGTCTTAGTGCCATGGTAACAGGGTGCACAGCCATCATCATGTCGCTTGTACAGTCATCATTGGCACAGTCATAATGGTCGTATGTGTACACGACGGTCAGACAAAAGTGTACTGCATACATGATGTTGGTAGTAGGGTTTGGGCTTTGTAAATTGGTAATCAGCAGTTTCAAGCCATGGGTTTTAGTTATGGTCAGTTGGCATTGTTACTTAATAGCTCTACACACATGCACTACAAAGAGGGATTAATTTCAACCAACGACACACAATGGATTTGTTAATTAGTATACCCACACAGCTCAAGCTGAACCGTGGTAATAGCGTTGTTCGGGAAATGGCACCAGACTAACTCCCATCAAAAATTTAGGAAGGTGTTCAGACATTAGTGCATAATTATTCTACTATGGGTAGTTCCCTGAATGTCATTGTTTCAAGCATGCAAGAGACAGAGTGCAATACGTTTCTTTATATTGTAATTCTTCAATGAAATTAACTTCCTAAGAGCATTATTGTTAAGGGAATCAATGTGTGGTGAAGAGGTTTTCAATTAGTGGTTTAATCCCAACGAGGCCTGGTTCTTGATAATTTTACCGAGACGAAGTCGAGGTAAATTATAAAGAACCAGGCCTTGGCGGGTTTAAAAATACCACTTTACCTACTGACAATGTTCATGTGCGAAGTTACATGTAGGCTGTGAACAAAATCCATGTACATGTATGTAACGCCCCCCCCCCCCCCCCCCCCCCAGCGGGATTTGAACCGGGGTCCTAGAAGTGGAAGGCAAGGAAAGATACCACTTCACCTACTCATCACCTGACATTATTAATGTTCATAATGGGAAGTCAGACTGTCAAATAATTGTGAAAACATTTAAGGTAACCCGTGAAGGTATCCAAAAAAGGGCCATTCGAATATGCACTTTTTCTCGTTTCCGGGACCACTCTGCACCCCTTTTCGCGCGTCTATGCACCCTTACTATTACTGACATCAATAAACTTCAAACTGGCATTTTTATGTTCAAATATACTAATAATCTCCTTCCTCGAACATTTTCCACTTTCTTCACGTCGGTTCATGAAGTCCATGACTACTCAACCAGATCCCGTAATAACCTGTTTCTTCCTTTCACCCGCACCCTGTACTCTAGCAACACCCTTTTTGATTCACTGGTCCACGTCTTTGGAATACTATCTCTAGCAATTTAAGAACAATGCCGTCCGTGGGTCGATTTAAGATCTCTTACAAAAGAGTCCTCCTCTCCCACGATGTAACATAGCTTTTCTCTCCACTTATTTATTTTCTTTTGTCGTCTTCAGTTAGCCTGGTTTAACATTCTTTGTGTTTTTGTCGTCAGCATTTTGTATTGTCATTGTGTAATTGTCCTGCCCTTGTTTCTTCTTCGATGTTTATTTATTTGTTTGTTTGTTTGTTTGTTTGTTTTCTTGTCTGTATAAAGGCTGTTGTCTACAAGCCACGGCTTAACTAACAGCCTCATGCTCTCGCTCCTGTATTGTACATAGTTAATTCCTAGTTATTAATTTATTATTTGCTTTTAGTTTATATTGTTTCTCTGTATAATTTAATACACTTTAGATTTGTTAAATTTCTATGTACTATTTAATTCTCACAATTGTTTTGTTTTTCTCAACAAGAGTATGGAATAAACGTGTATTGAATTGAATTGAATTGAAAGGGCATAAGGCACACACAGCACATTTTGTTCCAACATCAGAATGTCAAAAGCAAGAAAATTTCTCCTGACATAAAAATGGGGCATTACTGTTCAGCCCCGTTAGAGTTACATTTTCCTGGCTAGAATTCCCCCCAAAGACATGTTTTTCCATTCCTGTGCAGAATTAAACCATACAGGAAGGACTTATGAATGGATGACAGAAAACCTTTCAAACTTTCATGCTCGGTTTTCTTTAAACACAATTTTGCACAATAATTGCTTAATGCTCTTTCTTAGGTTCCAAGTTTGCAATACTACATGGGGGAAGCAGCAGCCTGGGTTGTTTCCCATTTGGTTTATAACTTGATAAGCAAACACAGTTGAGGGATCGTGCCTCTCTATCGCTCTACCTGGTATGCGGAATCATCTCCCTGGGAACATCAAACAATCTCCTACAGTAGCCATCTTCAAAACTTCACTCAAAACCTTTTTGAGAGCTTACTGTATAGTGCTACATGAGCAGCAACCAATGGATTGGCGCCTTGTAAATTTTACGACTGACTGATTGATTGATTTTCCAAGTCTGCATATAAGTCTTCATGTAGACATTGAATTCTAAAAGTACAGCAAATGTAAAAATAAACAAATATAGTTGGTGACATACAAATGGGCATGTGCAAATATTTCTCCGTCTAGTGAGAAAGTTCAAAGATGCTGTGATCTGGAAGAGAGTTTCTGAAATTTGAGCCTTGTGGTCAAGGTTTATGTACACGTCTTGTACATAACTTGATTTCAATATGGTTGAAAACGGGATGGAGAAATGTTGATTTTGTATGTGAATGTATACTGTGAGATGTGCACTTGGCTCACAGCGTGCATTAAATTAGGTTAAGTGTTTACAGACTGGAAAAATAAAAGATACAATACATGGGGTGTCGTGGTAGAGTGGTCAAGCACACTTGACTTAAGCTCTTGTGTTTCTTATCGGCAGAGTGTGGGTTCAAGTCCTGGTCTCGAAGCTTGTGTCCTTTAAAAGCCAGATATTTTACCATTGATGCTTTGTCCTTTGGATCGCACACCGAGCTGTAGGATTTGTGTGTTGAGCAGTTTACATAAAAGAATCCAGCTGTTGATTTTACCAAAATCTTTCTAGTTAGGATTAATCTTAGGACTTAGGACGGGTTCAGATCCGTATCCAAATACGTAGGACGCATTGAACCCTTCCTGAGTTAGGATGGGTTACTCGTCCTATCTCAAGTTAGGATTACTCCTAGCGTTTCGTGAAATCGGCTGCAGTACACGTATCCAGGCCTGTATGCTTCATTTTTGAAAGGACAAGGGCACAAAATGAAGTACATGTAGTTGTAAATTTTCTACTGGAGCATTTCAAGGGCACCAAGGCAATGACCTGGGGGCGTGTTGCCTCCGTGAAGTATCAGGCCTGACTCATCGCCCAGTGTTTCTGCCATGGTTGGTGCCATTAAGTTTGTGCCACAATACCTTGTAAAATGTTACAAAGTACCTGGGCCCAATTTCATAAAGCCTGTAAGCACAAAAATTTGCTTAGCATGAAATTTCTTTCTCAATAAAAAACAAGCTTATCAACCAAGTGTTAATTTGTTTCATATTACTTGTTACTGGCATTCAGGTGTTGTTTGCTTATCCTGAAAATCACGTGAAAATTTGGTTGGAAATCCTGTTTTTTATTAAGGAATACATTTCATGCTAAGCAAATTTTTGTGCTTACAGGCTTTATGAAATTGTGCCCTGTACTACATATTGTACTCAATGGGAGACTTTCTGGGACGATAGAGGGCAACAGACTTACCGGGTAAATCCATTGTTCTCAGAATTATGCGCATGTTCAGAACTACGTAAACAATGGAAATTTACCCGGTATGTCTGCTGCCACCTAGCGTTGGAAAGTCTCCTATTGTCCATAGTGTAAATTAATGCAGGCATGTTATGTGTCAGCATTTTCCCGGGTTTCTAGATCTTGTTTTGATCTCTGTGCACCTCCAGATTTTCTGGAAAGAGTGCATCACTGACGTGAAAGACCAGGCCTTTGTTATGATTAGACGTTCCAATTTCCTTTTTTGAAAATCTTGTAGAGAGGCTGTAAAACTTTAACGTAACAACTTGCAATTTTATGGGATTAACTTCACACCAAGATTGAATTGTTATAAATCCAATTTGCTGGACCCTGCAATCTAATACAACCTCACCTATGAATATAGGTATTATTTCATACATAGCTCTACATAGCTGTAGAAAAAAATATTCAGTATTTATTTAACAATTGCATTATTCTGGCATGTGAAATATCTGCTTTAAAGCGGATATACGTTTTTTATTGATCAGGCCGATTTAAAAAGCTTGGCAACAATTACGTACAACTACATTATAGCCTAGTTACTGGATTATTGGGGTGCCCAAATTCGACCAGCGTAAATGTGTGACTGGTTCTTTTGACGTTACATTCTTACACCATATGGTGTATCAGCTCTTTTTTTAAGGGTTCACTAACAGGCCTGATTATTATTATGCGATAGTATGTGTGTTGTAATCTTTCATAAGTCCTTTTCACATTGTATTTCTTATCCCGGTGGACAGCCCTGGGAGGCCCCGGTAGTTTTTTTCCTCCCATTTTTACCCCACTCACTTCCACAATGTGTTCGTCTAGGTTCCTATTCCAAGGGGTTCCAGCTTAAACATTTCAAGAATACCCCAGGGTTTTACCGCGTATCCCTACTCCAGAGCAGGGGTGGCTATTCCCCAGGGTTTGCCCATTTGCTGGGGTAGACCAGGGGTAAAGCTTTCCGAGTGTGAAAGGGCCGGCTGTTTATTGTGAAAGAGTAGTGTGAAAAGGGGCTTTGAGTAAATAGAATTAGCAAAATTGCAAACTGCTTACCACCCAAAAGGCTTAAAGGCAGTGGACACTATTGGTAATTACTCAAAATAATTATAAGCATAAAACCTTTCTTGGTGACGAGTAATGGGGAGAGGTTGATGGTATAGAGAAACAGCTCCCTCTGAAGTGCCATAGTTTTTGAGAAAAAAGTAATTTTCCACGACTTTGATTTCGAGACCTCAGATTTAGAACTTGAGGTCTCGAAATCAACCATCTAAACGCACACAACTTCATGTGACAAGTGTGTTTGTTTCTCTCATTATTATCTCGCAAGTTCAATGACTGATTGAGCTCAAATTTTCACAGGTTTGTCATTTTATGCATATGTTGAGATACACCAAGAGAGAAGACTGGTCTTTGAGAATTACCAATAGTGTCCACTGCCTTTAATGACACATTACAAAATACATCAAAAGCATCCCTTGAAATCAACACTGGACCACCAGCCCGGGGGCAGTGATTTTAGCATCGGGGCTAGTAAACTCAAGAGCGGACAAAGCCCGGTGGTCTGGTGCATTTAAATTCAATAATAATAAGCTACCTCTTTGTGAAAAATCTTTGTGAAAAAATCAGATAATTTCTTTTAATTCTCTTGAGTATCACAGTATGTACATATTTAAAGACACTGGAAACTATTGGTAATTGTCAAAGTCAAAGACCAGTCTTATCAGTTGGTGTAACTCAACGTATGCATAAAATCCCAGTGGGGGCACTATGTGGATTGGGTTTTCAGTCCCCACCTGACTGCGTGGGTTTTCCCTGGAATAATTCTCTCACATCTTAAACTGAAACTTCCTTCCTTGTCTTCTCTCCATTGGGATCTTGGCTTTTCTGGGAGTCCTTGGCTTCACAACCAGAATAAATTAATAATAAAATAATAATAATATTTCTCTGTATGTTTGGTTGAACAGCTTGTGGGTGGAGAGTTTGACTTGGAGTCCAACTTCGTCATTGAAGATCCTGAGAATATCAACCATCTCCTGGAGCTTATTGATCACTGTGAGGAGAAACTACAGGTGAGGAAACAGTTCAACATCTGGAGGGCTCAAATCTTAGAGTGATTTATAGTGACGGACCAGTAAACACATGATTGGACAAGTCTGGCGGTCTTGTGTTTTCCAATTGAATAATAATACTTCAGTGTGTAATAGCTTGGAGAAAAACAAATTATGTTCAGATGTTGACTTTGATTCTGATGTACCTTTCAATGCTGTTGAGTAATAAAGTAAATTATAACACACCTCTGGCCTGTTCTGTATTCTGGTTGGCTGAAACACGGCCACATGGGACCAACTAATATAGTCTAGTGATCGCGCGCACGTGTTTTGCGGGAATGGTACCCGGGTCACAGGTGGGCACTAGTCTTTGAAAATAGTGCCTGGTTACAGCACCCTCTCAACTTGAACCGTGAACAGCAACTACAAAACTTCCTTTCTTTTCCAGATTTCTGTTCTTATTTAAGACCGAGGTGTGTTATAAACCATATATTGACTAACATAATTCGGTAACTAGTGTACGTCTATTTCCCCTCAGCCTGTGGGTGAGTGACCAGAAGAGGGGGCCTATATAGGTCCCTCTTCTAGTCACTCATAGTCACTCAAAGTCCCGAGGGGGAATAGACGTACACTTGTTACCGAATTATGCCAGTCAATATGTGGTTTATAACACACCTCGATCTTAAGTCCCTCGGGGGAATAGACGTACACTTGTTACCTCATTGCCAGTCAACATGTGTATACTATTCCTGAAAATGCTGTATCACAATGAACATGTTACGTACGTATGTATGTACGACATTTGAGTACCACACTTGCCATGGAGCTCAACTTCAAAATATTGTGAGTTTCAAGTAATAATCGCAATAATTAATACTTTCATCTTCACCGGCATTGAAGCTTTCATAGTGTGGATAATAGTAACTACACTAGTTAACTTGCAGGCACAGTCTTGTGTAAATCTACACATGTACTTTTGGAGGAAGTGTTGGCTGTGAAAAAGAGCTGTTGTGGTATTGCATTTCGAGTGGTATACTCCTGCTCGTCTTCAGGATAAGGCCGGACAGCTGCCCCTGATGATGCTGGGGCCAAGTAGGGAACAGCATGGATCCATCCAGCCCCCCACAGTATCCTCAGCAGTCCAGAATTCTTCTGCCTAAAGATAGCATTCTCTTAAAGATGGGAAGAAACTGTTTAAAACGTAAAGAGCACAACGGCTGAGTCGACAGTCCTCCCAAAAGAGATTTAGGTTTAGTTTGATACACTTACTTGACTTCCTACTTTCATTTTGTTTTCATGTATAGCATGCACCACGGGAAAAAAAAAAAAACATTTTAGTTTTACAAATATTTCCCTTGTTTCATTTTGATTCTGGGATTGTACAGAAAGTCTGGTCCAGTGTAGATTTTAAGCCCGTATACAACAATCCTTATGGTATTGTAGACTTTCTTTAAAGGGAAGGTACACTATTGGTAATTGTCAAAGACCGGTGTTCTCACTTGGTGTATCTCAACAAATGCATAAAATAACAAATCATTGAAAATTTTTGCTCAATTGGTCATCGGAGTTGGGAGAAAATGATGAAAGAAAAAACACCCTTGTTGGACGAATTTGTGGGCTCCAGATAGGAATAAAAGACTTCTAGCTGGAAGTCTTTTATTGTTTTAGTGAGAAATTACCTCTATTTCAAAATCTATGCTACTTCAGAGGGAGCTGTTTCTCACAATGCTTTATACTATCAACAGCTCTTCAATGCTCGTTACCAAGTCAGTTTTTAAGTTAATATGTGTTTTGAGTAATTACCAAACGTGTACGTTCCCTTTAAATAAATTGAGCCCTGTGACTTGATATTCAAAAGTACAATGTCCAGCAGCTTTTATCAGGATTCTTGTTTTTGCAGCATTCTCTCTAAGCAGTGGTCCGTTGGCCAAACACCCAAGGACCAGTCAAAATTCACTCCATTTGGTCCGGCTGCAATCCGAGCCATATCTCGTTGGGCCCCCGCAATACAGCCCCCGTTCCCCCTTCAATGTTGGCTCTCATTGGGCGGTCTGCGCTGCCATCAAGGAAGGGGGAGAGAATGTTTATAGTCATGTTGCGAATGGGTGGCCCAAGATTGTGGCTTGCTCAGTGTTTAAAAGCATATCTATTTCATTTGAAATAGTAAAAAAGCGGGTGGGCTAGTTTAATGACAAGCTGACTGGTCCTGCTGTCTAGTCACTGAAAAAGTGAATGGCAAACCCTGGTCTTTGTATTGTAACACACAGTTTGTGCTTGAACCGTACATTAACTATAAATTCAATTCTAGCACATGGCGTTATGACAGGCATGACAAATACATAGTGTTCAGTTATTGATGATGCAGAGTTTATACGATCCCATTTACAATTTAAATTAATCGATTCAAAACTCATTTTGGATGAACACAATAATGTGAATCAGTGATGAGTGATTAAGTTCAATAGGTGTGTGGTATGTATTACCAAGTGTTCACCACGTGGCTTGTACAGTGTAGTTAAAAATGTTGTCTGGACCAGAATTTTTTTAACATGACCAGAAACAAAATGCTTCGTCCTTCGGATAGGTAGTAAAGCCGTTGGTCCCATGTGGTGTGTAACGCATGTAAAAGAACCCAAATGTACTTATTGAAAAGAGAAGGGGTTTGCCCGGTTTTCTTGACTTTGCCTGCTAAATGCACCATAGCACCTTGTAAACCCTTATACATGTAGGTTGTTACATAATTGGGTCTCAGAATTCATCACTTCAATAACCTATCTTTCTGTAGGTTTGTATACACTCAGCGCCTTGATTACCTTGTTGGTAGATGCGTGCGCTACATATAAGACTTTGATATTATTACTATTATTGTTATTATTATTATTATTATTAATATTATTATTATTATTATTATTATTATTATTATTATTAAATTATTATTATTATTATTATTATTTATAGGTACTACAATTTAACTCTGTATTCTGTTTTTTTTAATGTTTTTATTTTTATTTTTTACAAAGCACTGTGCAATTCAGCCTTTGTGCTGCAAGGAGTGTTCTGAATAAACTAACCATCATTAATAATAATAGTAGTACTTCATTACTCAATAGAATGGAAAGGTTTATTATGTATGGATTTTTTCAGAGTCAAAGTCAACATTTGAATATAAATTTGTTTTGTCCAAGATATTACACAGTGAGGTATTACTGTTCAATTAAAACAACACAAGACCGGCCGTGGACTGACGGGCTTGTCCGGTCATGTGTTTACTGGCCCGACACTAAGCAGCTAAGACAACTGGCCTCGGGCCTGTGGTCAAGTTAAAAAAAAAATAAAAAATAAAAAAAGCCCTGCATAGCGTATGTGCATTTAAAGACAGTGGACACTATTGGTAATTGTCAAAGATCAGTCTTCTCACTTGGTGTATCTCATTATATACATAAAATAACAAACCTGTGAAAATTTGAGCTCAATCGGTCGTCGAAGTTGCGAGATAATAATGAACGAAACAACACCCTTTTCACACGGCATTGTGTGCTTTCAGATGCTTGATTTCGAGACCTCAAGTTCTAAATCCGAGGTCTCAAAATTCATGGAAAATTACGTCTTTCTCAAAAACTACATCACTTCAGAGGGAGCCGTTTCTCACAATGTTTTATATTACCAACCTCGCCCCATTACTCATTACCAATTAAAGTGTTATGCTAATAATTATTTGGAGTAATTACCAGTAGTGTCCACTGCCTTTAAACTTACTAACTGTTGTAAGTTTGCTGTTTCACTTTCGTCACTGTTTTCATAAAGAGCGACATACATTTAGCTTAAATGTTAAAATAATAATTAGTAAACGAAGGGGGCGTCTATCTCAACAATTTGCTTTTGCATTTTCCCAAGTAAAATTCAGCAAGACCACAGGGGTTGTAGCTGAAAATGTTTAATGGACCAAAATTGATTTTACAAGACAGACTCTAAAGGGGTAAAGACATTTTATAAACATATGAATTGTTTTAGTTGAACAAATTAAAGGAACACGTTGCCTTGGATCGGTCGAGTTGGTCTTTAAAAAGTGTTTGTAACCGTCTGTTATAAAATGCATATGATTAGAAAGATGTTGTAAAAGTAGGATACAATGATTCACACAAACATGCCTCGAAATTGCACGGTTTTCCTTTTACCTCGTTGACTAACACGGTCGGCCATTTATGGGAGTCAAATTTTTGACTCGCATAAATGGCCAACCGTGTTAGTTTGCAAAGTAAAAGGAAAACCACGCGATTTCAAGGCACATTTGTGTGGATTACCGGTTCTACTTTTAAAACATCTTTCCAATCATATGCATTTTATAACAAACGGTTACAAACGCTTTTTATAGACCAACTCGACCGATCCAAGGCAACGTGTTCCTTTAAACACTAAGGAAGGATTTTTATTTGTCTTATAAGTGAGTGTACTTTCATACCTCGGACTTGTCTAGTCCTGATTTTATTGGCTTAAAACTAGAACCACTGACCTCAGGCCTGTGATCCAGTGTAAAATTCAAGTCCTGTATTGCAATATTCAGAAAAATGTAGAAATGTACATGTTTGTTGAAATGTCTTAATGTTTTCACAAAGATCAACTTACATTAAAGGCAGTGGACACTATTGGTAATTACTCAAAATAATTGGTAACATAAAACCTTACTTAGTAACAAGTAATGGGGAGAGGTTGGTAGTATAAAACATTGTGAGAAACGGCTCCCTCTGAAGTGGAGTAGTTTTCGAGAAGGAAGTAATTTTCCATGAATTTGATTTTGAGACCTCAGATTTAGAATTTGAGGTCTCGAAATCAAGCATCTGAAAACACACGACTTCGTATGACAAGGGTGTTTCTTCTTTCATTATCTCGCATCTTCGACGACTGATTGAGTTCGAATTTTCACAGTGTTTATTATTTTATGCATATGTTGAAATACAGCAAGTGAGAAGACTGGTCTTTGACAATTACCCATAGTGTCCAATGTGTTTAAGGCTCGCCTAATCTCATGACATGCATGTTCATTTCCTCTAGAAGCTTGTTTTTTAAATGCCAAATCACTTTTTGGTTTCACGAAGAGACCATTAGTATGGAAATAAGTCAATACTTGAAAAAAATTTTTTGTTAGAAATTGGAAAGAGAAAGTAGAACATTATTAGAAACAGAAATCCAGTTGCTCATTAGTTTAATAGATGCAGTACCCGCTGCTAAAATAAAGGATTCAAACTGCCTCAAGCTACTGGGCTAGCTCGGTAGTCTTGTTGGTAAGACACTGCTCTAGATTTGCAAAATCCATCGGTTCGAATCCCACCAGAGTAATATGCCTGTAAAAAATAATCACAGAACTTGGGGAAAGTACAGAGTATAAAGTGCTAGCACACATCGGTGTAAGGGTAAAACCAAAATTAATAAATGCTCATTAGGCCAAGTAAAAAAAAAAACATGTTTCGCGTCCCCGCCCGCTTCCTTTTTACAGGCCGCCTCCTTTTTTATTTTATTTTTTATTTTATTTTTTTATGCACATTTTTTATTTTATTTTTTTAAATTTTTTTTAATAGGGTTATTTTAAATGATCTCAGCAAAAACAATCTGAATGTCTTGTCTGAATGCCTCGACTAAATTGTTTCATTTATGTTTTGTGTATTTCATCAGTAGAAAAAACAATGGATATTTGACATTTTAACAAAGAATGGCGGCCATCTTGAAATAAAAAATAAAAAATAAAAAGTCCCTCTTCCTCCTTTTTTTGAAAAACCCGGATGTGAAACATGTTTTTTTTTTTACTCGGCCTTAGTTGTTCTTGTATTATTCTTTCCTCTTTCTGAAGGCTGAGATATGGAGCATGTTTATTGCCATCTTGAGAAAGAGTCTTCTGAATCTCCAAGCGTGTACCGAGGTCTCCCTCATCCAGAAGCTTGTCAACAAACTACAGTCATGTGATGAAATGCTGTCCGGTATGTATACAAATATTGTACTTAATGGAAGAGTGCAGCAAACCCTAAAGCCCGGTTCATACTTCCTGTGAATGCAAATGCGAATTTTGACATCACAGGCCGTTTTCGTAGCGAATGTTTCGCAGCAGTTGAGCACATTTCAACTGCTGTGGATTATTCGTTGCAAATTTGTGGCGTCAATATTCACTTGGCATTCGAATTTGCAAGAAGTATGAACCGGGCTTAATCCTCCCAGATCCTTCTCACCTCTTGCAGATGCTGAATACACCTGCGAAATTTGCTACAACTTCTTCCAATTTTGGGGCAGTTTCTACCATTTTTGGGGCAATTTCTGTGTGTACATTTGGCACCTATAAGTGGGAACAGGATAGGGTTGTGTACGATGCGTCGTGCATGGGGTCAATATCCTCTTCGTTGAAACGAAGGATTCAGAAGGACCAAGGGCTGTAGGCTAAAATAACTCAATTTGCTCTTCGGCTGGGCTGGTATTCCAATCCTGTCTTAGGCCAAACATTTTGGTTTGAAGTGGCATAGGAGAGGCGGGCTACTGGATGATTGAGGTCACCTGTACATTTAGGTTGAGGTCACCAGTAGGCAAAAGAGCCTGGGGAGTATGGGTTTTAAATGTTCGGTGAACAAATCATTTCTTTCAGCCATCCCACCACGTGCATATTGTACACGAAGCTTTCGTACTGTACACAACCTGGCATGCGTGGGGCCGGTTTCACAAAGAGCTAAGATCTTAACTGTGTGTCGATCTTAATTGCTGCGCAAAGTGTAGTGTCACAATACAAAATACTGTGGCAACAACTCATCTTTTAAAGATGGATCTTTAGTGCTTTGTGAAATCGAGCCCCTGTATATCCAGTGTGTACTTTCTATGCAAACAGGTGTGCATACACTTAGGACTGCCAAATGACCTGAGGCCGTGATGTTGGACTTTCTGAATGATTAAATATCAGTTCATTTGCTCGATATTATCATTTTTTGGAGCAGGCCTGGAACTTCATGGAGATCAGGAGACCTTATAGACTTTAAGATTTTCCAATCGAAGTGTCCTTTGGAAAATGAAAATGGCCCTGCCCTCTTAAAAATGAAATTCCAGGCATGTTGGATTATTTATTAAAATTTTATTGATATCTGCTTAAAAGACTATTCATTTTGGTTTTTACCCATATACACCGATGTGTGTAAGAACTGTATACTCGATACTTACCCGAGTCCTGTGAAAAAAATCACAGGCATATTACTCGGGTGGGATTCGAACCCATGACCCTTGCAATTCTAGAGCAGTGTCATACCAACTAGACCACCGAGATTGCCTGGTGGCTAGTGGCAGTTCGAGTCCTACATGTATGTTACTTAAAAGACCTTTTCCGTGAAATATATAAATTGTACAATACCATGAATTGAAAAAGATTCCACATCGCTTGGCCCTCTAACACTACACGGTGCTTCACGTTGAGTATTACGTGAGTATTTCATCATCCAACCATAGATAGAGTTCCATTTCCCTGTCTTGCTTCTTCGGAGCTCTTTAATCTTTGCTTCTAACGCACTGAACCTTTTACAGCTCATTGTTGCTTATCTTCTTCTCTCTCCCCCCTCCCAGATCTATTGATGGAGATTCTTGGAGTGATTGCAAGCTACAGCATCTCGGTCAAGGAACTCAAACTCATCTTCAGCTTCCTGAAAGGTGACAGTGGAAGATGGGTAAGTTATACAGAAGGGAGTTACAGAGAGTGAGAGAAAGAGGAGCCCTACTTGAGGCAATGGATGGGGTGTCGTGGCTGAGTAGTCAAGCACACCGGACTTAAGCTGAGGGTCCAGTTTCACTGAGCTGCTTAAGTACATAAAGTAGCTTAGCACAGCAAAACTATGCTTACCAGAATAAGGTTACCACCAAACTGTGATGTCACATAGGCACACTATAACTGGTATCCTGCTAATTTCTGCTAAGCAGACAATTGTTCAGCATTATTTGTGGTTTATGCAACTCTTTGAAATTGGGCCCTGGTGTTTCTGATGAGTGGACTGTGGGACGAGTCCCAGTCTTGACACTTGTGTTCTTAAGCAAGACTCGTCACCATTATTGTTTCATCCTTTCGACGGGTGGTAAAGCCGTACTTGTTGACGTCCCTCGTGTCGTGTAATGCACATACAAATGAAAGCACACTTACTGTTAGGAGCAGTGGTTCACTCTGCGGTTTTTGGTATGGTTGACTGCAGGTGGCGCGACAGCACCCTGTAAACCATTATAAATATTTGGGTGTAATGTTTCGAACATAGCTACACATGCCTAGTAGAAAAACTAATGAGTGCTTTGAGACTCCCTGGGGTGTACAAGAACTGATGATGGATAATGGTCTCCTTTAATTATCCACAAAGATAATGACAGGCACTGGCCTTACAAACCCAGTGGTTTCATTGGATAAACATAATGATGCAAGACTACCAGTTCAATACTACACATTGAGTGCGTACGTTTTTTGGCATGCAAGGTCAAAGGTACAAGTGGCAGGAACCAGCAAGTTGTGAAGGCCGGTATCTGGGCCCAATTTTATAGAGCTGCTTAGCACAGAAATTTGCTTAGCATGAAATTTCTTCCAGTGGTAAAAACAGGATTACCAACCAAATTGCCATTTGTTGCATATTGCTTCTTACACCTATTCAGCTGTTGTTTGCTTATCCTGAAAATCACGTGGAAATTTGGTTGGCAATCCTTTTTTTATCAAGGCAAAAAATGTCATGCTAAGCAAATTTTTGTGCTTAGCAGCTCTATGAAATTGGGTCCTGGTGTTATTCATTACCCTAATGGTGTGACGTAAGATGTTCGGTGTAACTAGTACTATTTACGTTGGCCCCGTGAATTAAGCATTTCGCTTTGTCCTCCAGATGGTTGAATTTATTTGAAAGTGAAGCGAGGACTCCCTCGCTTTTTCAAAACACTCTGATCCCTAAGACCTAGATTTCATTAGGTAGCCATGCTTATGTTTGTACAGTACAAGTTTGTATGTTGAGAAGGGAAGAGGTATGATGAAGGATTGAAGGAATACTTTGGAACATGCTGAGAGATTATTGACTGAATAGTGAACCTGTGCTTTGACGTCATCATGCAACCATCCATGACAACGGGCCCAACTGATTTCTTCATTTTGGGTTTCTCAGCTGTGTTGTTGAAAAAATGAGAAACACAATACACAATCTATAATACAAGTAGGCCTGTCTTCTTTCACTTTTCTTTTTTCGTCAAATTGCAGTTGCATGCCTGTACTTTTTGTACGTACCCCTGTGTCTGTAACACTGTGTCCTTGAGCAAGACACTTAACCATTGCTTCGTCCTTCGGATGGGACGTAAAGCCGTTGGTCCCATGTGTTGTGTTAACGCATGTAAAAGAACCCAGTGCACTTATCGAAAAGAGTAGGGGTTCGCCCCGGTGTTCCTGGTTGTGGCTGCTTAATGCGCCGTAGCACCTTGTAAACCCTTATAAGGTGCTAAATAATTGGGTTTCAGAATTCATCACTGCAATAACCTATCTTTCTGAAAGTTTGTATATACTCAGCGCCTTGAGTACCTTGTTTGGTGGATACGTGCGCTATATAAGACTTCGATATTATTAGACGCTGCATACATTAATACAAATGATCAAAAGTGTAATAGCAGACAATAACTTCTCATTCCTGACAAATGTCTACATCTACAATGTACATGTATACATACTACATGTACGTGATGTATGTGGACTTTACTTTGCTAATTGGAAAGCAATTTTGCTCCTGTAAACAGAGAAACGTTAAATGGAGGCCAGTCACCTGAATGAGCGTACTGGAAAGTCATTGCTCCATGCACGTGCTTTGGTTGCATGCAGAGACTCATGACTTTAAATGACGCCCCATGCATCAACAAGATTAAACACACATAAATCCTTTGAATATAAGATGGAACACTCGCGAATGAAGCACATACATGTACATGACTTGAATTAGATCATACTTGCTACAAGTTGTCAACCATAAGTATGCCATTGTACATGTATGTAAAAGTATGATTGGAACTATCAAATCAACTATTTTTTAAATGCATATTATTTCTTGGCAACGAGAGACTGTTCAGAATACGCAATTAATTGACATAAGTTAGGCATCTGGTACTTTATTTATTTCTTCTTTACCCTGGGGAAACCTCTCAGTGAAACACTGTTTTTCAGAGGTACCCAGCAACTACATACACATTCAAATTAAAAAATAGTTTTAATATAAAAATATGTATATACAAATATTAATTAATATTAAAAACAGAAAAACAGCCAAATTTAAATAAAGACTATGGAAGACTATGGTACACACATGAAACCAACCATAATGCAAAACATAAAACTAAACACCAATCAAAGTTTTTCTACTGAGCAGCTGTTAATTTCCAATGCTCTTAGTTTTGTGCATGAAAATGTGAACAAATAGTTCAATATGATAGAAATTATGCCCTGTGCAAAAACAAAAAAGAGCCACAAGATTGGCTCTTGAACCTAAAATAATTGGCGAAAAAACAAAATCCCAACTGCACCAATTGTCGTCTTTTTTTTTTCTCGTTAAAGGAATTTATTAATGGCAATATAACAGTGTAAGAAGCTTATAAATCTTCACTGCGTAATAATGACCTTGGTCAGTGGCTGGCCGTTGTTAATGGACTAGCGATCATCCACTGACCCGGGCTTTACCGCGCTGTGAAGACAGGCTCTTAACACAGTCCCTAATTGAAACACTACTTTAGTTATTTATATTGATCTTTCCGGCCGGGTGGTTAGAATAATGGTTTGGGCCCATCCTGCACTTTGGCAGTATGAGTATGTGCGTGAACATTTTGAATACAAATTTACAAAATTAAACACAAGACCACAGAACTTGTCGGGTTGTTTCTACACAGTTAACGTAAGAACTGTTTTTATTAAAACGAAAATCACTAAGAGAAGATTCAGTTTTAAAGGCAGTGGACACTATTGGTAATTACTCAAAATAATTATTAACATAAAACCTTACTTGGTAACGAGTAATGGGGAGCTGTTGATAGTATAAAACATTGTGAGAAACGGCTCCCTCTGAAGTATTGTAGTTTTCGAGAAAGAAGTAATTTTCCACAAATTTGATTTCGAGACCTTGAATTAGATTTTAAGGTCTCGAAATCAAGCACCTGAAATCACACAACTTCCATGTGACCAGGGTGTTTTTTTCTTTCGCATTATTATCTCGCAACTTCGACGACCAATTGAGCTCAAATTTTCACAGGTTTATTATTTTATGCATTGATTGAGATACACCAAGTGAGAAGACTGTTCTTTGACAATTACAATTAGTGTCCAATGTCTTTGAAGTCATTGGACACTTTCTGAACAGAACAAAAATTAAAAGTTCACAGATTTACAAATAACTTACAGGGTTTACAGAAGGTATGGACTGAAAGAAAACCTGAAAAAAAACCACAAGAGCACCAGACTTGTCTTGAGTTTACTGGCCGGACGCTACAATTACTGGCCTGGGGCAAGCAGTCTAGTGTTAATTTTTTAAGCTCTGACGTACCATAGCACAGTGTCAAATTAAAGGATGTGGGTACTTTTTCAAAGTGTCCATAGATTTACATTTAAATTACAGGGTTTGAAGATAATGATAGTGGAAAGCTTCCCTTCAAATATTACTTACTGAGGTGCTGTAGTTTTTGAGAAATGAGTAAAACGTGAAAATACGTTTGTAAATGAGACCAAAATTATTTTCATGACATTGTTTTACTCATTTCCCAAAAACTACAGCACCTCAGCACGTAATATTTTCAGGGAAGCTTTATACTATCATTATCTTCAAACTGTGAAGTTTAGTGTACATCTGTGGACATTGTGTTTTTTGTCCTACAAAAAGTACACACACCCTTTAAAGGAAGGTTTTAACAACACAGCGTGTGTAGTGAACACAATAGCACTAGACACTTATGACATCACTTTTGCTAAAAATACCATGCTTCCAGATGTTCATTTTAATATTTCATATGTTGCTGTAAAATTGGTTTTTAAATTTCATGTTTATTTTTATATACTTGACAAATAAACCATGCAATTCAATTCAATTCAATTCTATAATGCTGTACAATAATTTAAAAAGGCCATGTAATTCTGTAAGATTAAACCAGGAAGGAAGTGGTAGCACTTTAAGACTAAATAATTACATACAAACTGCACTTTTATGCTTTCATAGCAACAACTACATTGTACTTTATCAGGTGCAAAGAAGTATTGTTGCCACAAAAGCTTAAATGCATTTAAAAAAAAATGTTATAGTCAGTCTTAAATGCTACATGTACTACTACCATCCGTGTTTTATCATTTTGTACAGTACACTATACACTGAACATTATGTCTGCATATATGCAGTCACTACCGTTGTACTTTCCATTTCCTACCTTCCGCCCAGGTAGTACATGTGGTTATTAAGCAGGACAGTTCTTTTCAGAACTGAGAAGTCTCCTGAATTCTGAAAATCTACCCTGTGGTCGTAGAAAATAATATAGCAATAACAAGTTCTCAAAAGAGCATAATCTACCCATCAAGTAGATATCCACATGGTGTTTTATATATTATACATTATATTAGTTCACTTTTATATTGTAATTAAGTGTACCAGTGCAATTCAACCCATCGGTTTTCATACTGAACAATTGCTTTTTAATGTATTTTATTTCAATGAAATAAATCAATAAAATAACAACTAATGAATAAAAAATAGGTGTTACTTCAAACCAAATATACATTGATGCCTCACCATGCAACGCCTCAAATCACATTATAAACATCACTGTACCTAAACGTAGATGTATTATTACCGATATTATCAACTACCTTACGCATATTTGGTCTCTTTGCACACTCTATAAGATGCACAATGTAACCCAATTTTGAGAACCGCTTGTCAAGAAGCTGCATGGATTTCAAACAAAACATGCAAGGTTCAATCAAGTGTCATAGACACAGATTCCTCTCCTTGTTTAACCCCCCTCCTCCTCCTTTCTCCTCTCATCCCATCTCGTCTCATCCCGTCTCGTCCCGAATGACTTGATGATGATGTTCTTCACAGCAGGTGTGTCTCTGTAAAGCCATCTACCTGATACTGCCTCAGGCTGGGTGTGAAGTCCGTTTAAAGGCACTGGACACGCTTTGTAATCGCTCTGAAAATTAATGGCTATAAAAACTTGCGTGTTGAGAAGTACAGCAGTTTTGGATACAGGCATGATATTCTTCCTACTTAAAGGCAGTGGACACTATTGGTAATTACTCAAAATAATTATCAGCATAAAACCTTTCTTGGTTACAAGTAATAGGGAGAGGTTGATAGTATTAAACTTTGTGAGAAACGGCTCCCTCTGAAGTGACGTAATTTTCGAGAAAGAAGTAATTTTCCACAAAATTGATTTCGAGACCTCAAGTTTAGAATTTGAGGTCTCGAAACCAAGCATCTGAAAGCACACAACAAGGGTGTGACAAGGGTGTTTTTTTTTCTTTCATAGTTATCTCTCAACTTCGTTATTTTATTATTTATTTATTGAGAAAAAAAGAAAAACGGACCTCCTTTTGTATACAACAGCCTTTTAGATTGATATAGGATTAAAACAATCGAACGTTTAAAAAACCCAAAGGTGTACAATTCCTTAAAAGGCACTGGAAACATTTGGTCATTAGTCAAAATATATACCGGCGTAAAAACTTACCTGGTAATTAGCAACAGAGAGCTGTTGTAAGTGTCAAACATTGTGAGAAACGACTCCCTCCGAGGTAACATAGTTTTTTTTTATTTTTAGAAAGAGGTAACTTCTTAATACCAAAATATTTTAAACCTGAGAAAGACTTCAGGCCTGAAGCCTTTCTCAGGCATCTTAAAGAACACAAATTTGTGCAACTGGGTTGTGTTTTTTTCTTTATTTTCTTGCAAGTTCGATGACCAAATGAGTTTTCACAGAGTTGTTATGTTTATATGCCTGTTGGGATACACCAAGTGTGAATACTGATCTTTGACAATTACCAACGGTATCCAGTGCCTTTAACCGACGGTCCTCCATTATTGTTGAACCCATGGTGGGTTTAGTTGGCTGATGAGCTCTTTCTGAATCTAGTAATTGCTTGGACTGCAACTTTAGAAGACTCCTGGGAGTAATTTAATAGCAGAGAACACCTTGTGGCAAAATACACCTTTGGTTTTTGGAATCGTTCAAAATATTTTTTGAAGTGTCGGTCGTTTGTGTTGTCATTAAGCCTTCGAGAAAGACTCTGCTAGGGGCGAAACGCCAGGCCATTAACTATTTTTTACAAAATATTTTTTAGCATAAAAAGTTACTTTAGAATGAGCAATGGAGAGCTGTTGATAGTATAAAACATTGTGAGAAATGGCTCCCTCTGAAGTAACATAGTTTTGGAGAAAGAAGTAATTTCTCACTCAAATAGAAAGACTTCAGCTGAAGCCTCTTTATTATGCATCTGAAAGCACACAAAGTAATGCAACAAAGGGTGTTTTTTCATCCATTATTCTCTTGCAACTTCGACGAGCAATTATTGAGTTCAATTTTTCACAGGTTTGTTATATTATGCATACAGATATGTTGAGAAACACCAAATGAGAATACTGGTCTTTGACACTTTCCAAATCTGTCCAGTGCCTTTAATCATGGAGGTAGAATGTTTTAATCCTGTGTAACTTTAATTTCAAAAGGTGACCAGAAGCGTTTTTGAGATATTGCCAAAAATCTGGAGTGGTTAATGTCCCCGCAGGAAAGAATAATCCGGAATAATTGGAATACACAATCTGAGAAACTGTTCCATGCAGAAACGCTTCTCAGATTGATTTGTTTTCAATCCCCCTCTCTCAAACCACATTCCTTATTACTTGAGAAATGTTTCTCAGGATAAAACATTCATAACAGCTGCCTTTTTTTCCAAAGTAGGTTTTCATGGTCAATAATTTTGGGAGAAATAACCAAATGTATACTCTTCTTTCAAGACTCTTTCTTCAAGAAGTTACATGTTATCTGGTTTGGCAGTGATATTGCAAGCATACATTGTAGACCATTTCATCATATTGAACCCTTTGATTCGTATACACACAGGGTTTGAAGTTGGGTGGGAATTCCACAGGACCACAGGGCTTGAAATATTTTTATCAGGGCCCAATTTTGATAGAGCTGCTAAGCACAAACATTTTCTTAGCATGAAATGTTGGCCTTCATAAAAACAGGATTTCCAACCAAATTTTCACGTGATTTTCAGGATAAGCAAACAACAGCTGGATACCAGTAACGGGCAATATGCAACGAATGGAAATTTTGTTGGTAATCATGTTTTTATCAAGGAAGACATTTCATGCTAAGCAAATTTTTGTGCTTAGCAGCTCTATGAAATTGGCCAAGGTTTTAAAGACACTTGAGACTTTTGGTAACTAACTGTCAAATTTGGGTTGAGCAAAGATAAATTGACTAGAGCCGGAATTAAAATGTCAGCCAGTTAATCCGGATGTGGCAGGTTCAAATCCTGCTCTAATTAAATATTCTTTGTTCAACGCCAAAGTTCATTAACAGTCCTCAAATAAGCCGGAAGTCTGTTCAACAAATTAGGCGCATAATGCCCGCTCACCATAGTCTTATTGGGCATTTAATGATGATGAAGCATAATTGCATCACAATCTATTGTAATTACAGTGTACATAATTATTGATGTAGGTAAAGTACACATCTTCCAGTACTAATTTTGTAACGGGGTACCGTGAATATGAAATACAATGTAAAGTGTTATGTACATAGGTCTACATGAACATGAACATGTGGGGTACACGCACTTTTGCACACACAGTTGTGTGAATGACCCTTTATGCGTTCTATGGTAAGATGGTTATTGAAGGACACGCTAAGACACACATCCGTATGGATCAGGTTTGTTGTTGTTCTATTATTCCCTTTTCTGGGGAAGTCCTCTGTGGGGTCCAAGTTGAACTAAGGAAAACTTTGTGGGGTACATTGTTTCATTGGGTAAGATACATGTTCCCCACAATGGCACTTGTGTAAGCCCAGTAGGTACATGTATAAGTTGTACCATAGAGGAAATAGACCTCCATGCTTGTACTCAAAATTTGACTCTTTTGTACAAAAGATTCTTCTGTATAAATTAGATTCTTTTGTACAATTTCATCTCTCTTTTATCCCTCAAAGTACATGGTCACTGTGGTCAAGTGGTTTGACTGCAGGACTTGCATACACAATGTTGCAGGTTCGAATCCTACCAAGCTAACTGCTGATTTCACAATGACTAGAAAAAGTATTGTTGACTAGTTACTAAATCACAATTTCTAGATTTGTGCAATTAATAGTCATAGACGTTAAATGTTTGTAATAGAGAGATTGGCTGTTGCCAGCGTGGTGTTTACATCCCCTTATGGGAGTTTGCAGAGTTCCCTTGATGGGAGGATGATCTAAACAACAACATAATGAATTTGGTTTGCGGTAAACACCATGTGTGTATCTACTTGCCAGGTAGAGTTTGTTCTTAGAGAACTGTCTTTCTTTATTCTACTACCGCGGAGTAGATTTATCGGATGTTCAGGAGACTTCTCAGTTCTGAAAAGAACTGTCCTGCTTTTTAACTACTACCCGGGTGGAAGGTATAGAAAATTGGCTGGGACTACTACTTTAGCTTACGATGACTAGAGCGAGCTAGTCGAAATGTTGAGACCAATTCAAGAACTGACTCCGCGGTAGTGCAGTAAGTTACGATCCTTCAATAAACTATGCACTTTTACAAGTTAGTGCACTGTACGCTTTGCAAAATAAAAATTGCAGAGATCAAAGAAAATATGATGTCCTAAAAAGAATGTATAGTTTTTTTTCCATACAAATGAACAACTTTTTGAAAATTAATCTGCCATACATGTACAGTACGTACTTTTGATTAATTTGAAATCTTCCAACCTAAAACTACTGTAAAAAAAGGTACAAAGAACATTTTAAAGATGCTATGTCAGATTTTTGGCCGATTTGACCCAAAAATTTTGATTTAAAATTCAAGTATTTTGATGGGGGTCGAGCTTTCATTTGAGCCATTGCTCGAAAAAGTCGCCAAATTATTAGTAACAGTGAAATAAAGTGCTCAAAATTAGTTTTTGTCGGGATCCCGACAATATATCACGCGACCAATTCTTATGTGTTTTATAAGAAACGTTTAAAATTTTGGTCATGGTTCCTGACAATTAAAAGTAAAAGTTAAACTTGTTTTCGTTAGAGCGGGTGATACTCTTTGAAATACCATTCACTCAAAAAAAATCATCAATTTTTTAATGTTTGGGGCCAAAAATCTGACATAGCATCTTTAAGAGCTAGAAGGCAGTGTTAGAAGCGGGCAGACAAAAAATTCACATCTTGACATTGGAGGTTCATGAAAAGGCAATTGTAAAGAAATAGGTTGATATTAATAAGGCCACAAGAATCAAAATGTTTAGCGACTTGCTGTTTTCCTTTTAAAATTTTCTTTTTGGGCTGCCTGATATATTTTTCAAGTCAACCAGCCTGGGTTTTTTTTCAAGATGGTAGGCAGATTTGGTGTGCTAATTCCTAAAAATACAAACTTATTTATTTAAAATTCAAGTTTTTTCTTCAGGGGTTGTTAAAAATGTATCATTTTTTTCCGTAATTAAAAACCAGGCGTCCTCTAAAAAGGAAGCGGGCAGGGATGCTTAACATGAATTTTTTATTATTTTGCCTTAAAGACAGTGGACACTATTGGTAATTGTCAAAGACCAGTCTTCTCACTTGGTGTATCTCAACATATGCATAAAATAACAAACCTGTGAAAATTTAAGCTCAATTGGTCGTCGAAGATGCGAGATAAAAAAACCCGCACACGATGTTGTGTGCATTTGGAGGGTTGATTTCGAGACCTCAAATTCTAAACCTGAGGTCTTGAAATCAAATTCGTGGAAAATTACTTCTTTCTCGAAAACTATGTCACTTCAGAGGGAGCCGTTTCTCACAATGTTTTATACCATCAACTCGTCATAAATTAAGGTTTTATGCTGATAATTATTTTGAGTAATTACCAATAGTGTCCACTGCCTTTAAAGAGGTTTGGTCATGACATGAATCCCTACTGACTGTGAATAAAGATATGAAAGATGTTTGTAATATTTTATTTATTTATTTATTATTTATTAGTATAATACAAACCAAATGACAAGCAGCAGTAGCTGAAGGAGTCACTTTACAATTGTAAAACAATAAGCACATGATATAATTTACCTGTAGAATTTTCAGCTTTATTAGTTGTCAAGTTTTTGAGAAAAATTAAGTGAAAATCATAGAGCAATGTTTTCAGGAAATATGTTGTACATGCTAAAATAGTTTTGGTCTCACTGAGACAAAAACTAATGTTTTGAAATTGTTTTACGCATTTCTCAAAAACTACAGCACCTAAGCAAGTACTATTTTAAGGGAAGCTTTGTACCTTCATTATCTTTAAACCGTGTAAACTTAATGTAAATCTGTGGACGTTTGTGTTTTGTGTCATACAAAAAGTACCCAAACCTTAAAAACACTTTCCTTTATTTGTGCTTTCTCCAGCCACAGTATTCAGTGAAGTTACTACAGGTTTTGAAGCAGATACCACGCAAGCACGGCCCTGATGTATTCTTCAGTTTCTCTGGCAAGAATGGAGCGGTGAGTAATTGCATTTCATTACGATTACTGAAAGTTTCATTAAACGTAGGGTCATTGTTTGGTTTTTGTCAACGTGATGGTGATTGATAGGCAAAATTATCAAGAAAGATACAAAAAAAAGTCACTTGTAAAGGTTTTGGTTTAATACATTGTCTTATTGTTGACTGGGTTCTCCCCCATGCACAAGTTAGAGTTGCATGTCGGTACGTGCAAATTTCGGCGTATAAGAAGAAAAAAGAAACATTAACGGAAAACCATAAGATATATTTTAGTCTGCACAGTAGTGCTTTTCAAACCAAGATAAAACCCAAGTAGAAAACATTCCAAAGACCTCATGTATTTCAATTCAGGGCACATCGGCCAAAACTTTAAAATTTTGGACACAGAATGAGAACCCCCGTTGAGAAATTAAGAAAAACTGTCACAGTATTTTCATAAAGTAAGGTGAATCCATCCATGTTCAGTGAGGTGACAGCAGGTACCAACCACATCTCTGGCCGGCCTTAGTATTAGAACAAACACCACTTGAATTTGATTCCCCAAAAGTCTTCTTTAGGCGATCTTTGGACCACACTTTAAATTTGTACGTGAGAAAAAAGAACATTATGAGCCCATTTCACAGCGATTAGCATACTCGCATGCACCGGTCCCGTCAGCAATATTGGGAGTAAAAATGTATGCAAAGTAATTGTGTCCAGAAATGGTGGGCGTGCATTCTGTGGGCGTGCGTGCGTTCCATGTAGTACAAAAGGATCAATTAGTTAATCAAATTCCAAATTTTTGCAACTTGTAGATCAGAGCATACTGATTGAAACAATGGGTTGTCAACCACCGTTCTTTTCAGAACTAACTCTTCTCAAATGAGATTTACATATGGTGCCACCGCAAACCTCACCTAACTTGTTTGATATTTTTTATAAATTATCAAAAATTAGTAAAATGATATCCATTGGAATACATGTAGACTGTAGGTCTAAATGCAAATTAGAAAGCATTTAACTAACGTATACGACAGTCACACATCATGCTGTGAACATAAAGACATTAGTTAATTGCCCTTAAGACTCAAGTTTCCTTTTTAATAGGTAACACAAGTGTGGCCACAACACAAATAATATTCATCGAGCTGGTCAAATTGATGGCCTTCTCGTCTTACAAATTGCTGTTCACATGTTAGAGAGCATCTCTCTCACTCTCGGCCCGTGGATCCATGATCTTAACATACGACGACAGAAGGGCATTTATAATTTGTTGGTCATTCACTTCACCTCATGATACAATAGCAGCTAGCAGAGTGGTTGGGGTTTTCTCATGAGATAATAATAGGAAACAGTTTTTATATAACGCCCAAATCCACATGACGAGATGCTCTTAAAGGAACTTTACAGATTAAAGATGTAAAACAATTAACATGCCAATGAATATAAAACAACTGTAAACATAAACAGAAATTTCAATAAACCCTTATATTATGAAACTACTAGTAATATAATGAAATAAAAGATTCGTTTTTACAAATCCAAAATATGTATGATGTTACTTACATAGTACTAGTAGTTACATTTCACTCCTAAGCTAGGAGCTTCGTCATGATCTTCAACAATCCAGATGAACTTATTTAAAGGCAGTGGAAACTATTGGTAAATACTCAAAATAATTATTATCATAAAACCTTTCTTGATTATGAGTAATGGGGAACTGTTGATCGTATAAAACATTGTGAGAAACGGCTCCCCCTGAAGTGACTTAGTTTTTGAGAAAGAAGTGTTTTTCCACGAATTTGATTTCGAGACCTCAGATTTAGAATTTGAGGTCTCGAAATAAAGCATCTGAAAGCACACAACTTTGTGTGACCATGGTGTGACAAGGGTGTTTTTTTCTTTCATTAATACCTCGCAAGTTCGACGAACGATTGAGCTCAAATTTTCACAGGTTTGTTATTTTATGCATATGTTGAGATAAACCAATTGTGAAGACTAGTCTTTAAAAATTACCAATAGTGTCCAGTGTCTTTAATGATACTAGCAATATAAATATTTGAATATTTTATCAATGTATCTACTGCATGGATAATAAGCATAGTTTTCTCTCTCTCTCTGTGACCACATCAATAATTTTTGTTTTAGTTTCAAGGCTGATTTAAAAGGCAGTGGACACTATTGGTAATTGACAAAGGCCTGAGTTTTCTCACTTGGTGTATCTCATCATATGCATAAAAAACAAACCTGTGGAAATTTGAACTCAATTGGTCGTCAAAGTTGCGAGATAATAATGAAAGAAAAAACACCCTTGTCACACAAAGTTGTGTGCGTTTAGATGTTTGATTTTGAGACCTCAAATTCTAAACTTGAGGTCTCAAAATCAAATTCGTGGAAAATTACTTCTTTCTCGAAAACTACGTCACTTCAGAGAGAGCCGTTTCTCACAATGTTTTATACTATCAACCTCTCCCCATTACTCGTTACCAAGTGAAGTTTTATGCTAATAATTATTTTGAGTAATTACCAATAGTGTCCACTGCCTTTAAGCAATAACAAAATTACATGCATTTTTTGTGTGCAAATGACAGTATTGGCAATTATGTACATTTGTAGGTCAATGTATGCAGCTGTATACCAAATGAAGAATTTATGTCCATCAAAGTATATGTACCAGCATGAAACATTGATACAAAGTACATACGTGTACAGTTCGCTGTTTTTGTTCTTTTGTGTACAGAGCTGTCGGAAAGTAAAAACATCGGTTGCCAATAGCGACATCTTTCTCGATACTCAGGGATCGGGAAAAGTGTGACACTTTTTTTTAATATTTGAGGTTGAATATAGACAAATTTACTAGAGCGGGATTTTAACCAAGGACTGTTTTTTAACCTGTCGTCAACTGAGCTATATCTAGCCCTATGTTGGCGGTCTTCATCACTGTGTTTTATTGTGCACAGAGCTGTCAGTTTAGTAAAAACATAAATTCTGTGCATCAACGGAGATATCTCCCTCAATTTTCTGGGAAGGGGGGGGGGGGGGGTTAGGTCCCAGGTTTATTTCCAGGTTTATTTCCATACAATTAGGCAGTATAATATAAGGGGAAAAATAGTTACCGGAACTTAATAATAGTATGGGGAGGTCGGATGAAAAGCCTAAGGTTGTACAAGGTCTGGCCTCTTCAAAAAGGATGTAAACCCATGAGTTTTCAAAATAACCAAGCAGAGGCGGGGGAGGGTGGCATGGATGGTTAGTGAGTTAACTGCTCTCCTCTCACCACTGTTGCCCTGGTCTGCTTCCCGGCTAAGGCCACTGTGAGTACAACTCTGCATTGGTTCTCTCCTATGCCACAAGGGTTTTTCTCCAGGAATCCTGGTTTTCCTCCCTCTGGAAAAAAATCAAACCTGTTCAATCTCTTGCTGTGGTCTGTGGTCATTAATTGGGTCGATGTGGCTGGCTGCCAATGGCGCCCTTGCTTGCCTGTGGCTCGAACACAGTGTGTTGCCGCATCCTTCACAATTTAGCTTCTCAGCTGCCAGTAAGGATGATTAGCCTCCCAAATTATGATTAGTATTTTTTATTATAACGCAGTCCTCTGCAGAATTCACTGTACTCGGCTACCATGTTCTTCTATGTGGACACTGCAATGTAAAAAGAAACAAAAATTACTTTGAAGCAGGCCTGGAAATAACCCACTACACCCACAGCAATTGCTGTGGTGCCCTCGGCAGGGTTCAAATACTAACTTACATACCCCCATCCCCATAGAAGTGCCCGCTACCAGCAGACAATTACTATGCACTTTCATCATTGAAGTTCAAGGCCTGATGAAGCAATGTGAAAAGCAAAACTGTAATGTTAGCTTTTTGAGATGCTGACGACAGCAGACATAACATTCCCTTTTTGCGGCTCTGCGCACATACTCAGTATTGCTTGCGTAGGTCTGTGCATGCACTACTGGTGAGTATTGTGAAAAAGGACCATCCAAAACTCTACAATTATGTTTTATTTTGTCCCAACTCCTTTTCTAACATCAACTGTTGCACTATTTTCCTTTTGCTGTGAATTCGCTTAGTTTTAAATTCTCTTGGATGATGCTTTTGTACTTTTCCTCAGTTTAAGGGCAACTACACGGGACATCCCTTAGCACTTGTCTCTGATCACATTTCCCTGGGGTGTACTGTTTCATCAGGTGCCAAACGGCCCTCGCATCAATGACATTACTAAAGGTCATTATATTGATTCCGCCCTTTGGTTGGAACTAGATGTACATGTTACGTTACCCTATTGTCATGATTTCAGACCATCGAGGCGAGTCAAGGGATATAGGGATATCAGCTGATATGGGAGCCCGGGGCTGTCAGAGAAACAGATGATGCCAAAAAATTCTCCCTTCCGATTCGGGTGACAATGTAGAACGATATCTCGTGCCTGGCCGGGATGTGCCGGAGTGTAATTGAATTTGGATGCGCACTGAAGTGATTATTTCTGGATATTTTGGAATTATGTCTATCGGTTGCCTTACCTGATCGTCTTGATGTGATATGGTGAACTGGGAAGGTGGCATGGCAGAAACGATAACTCGCTTAGGGACTGATGCATGTGATGTCCAGGTACATTGGACGTGTTGTGAAATACTTGAACCTATATAGTGTAAATGTACGTACTAGTGCTGTGCATTATCAGTCTACACTGTAGGATTAGTGACGTTAAAATGTACTGCACAGTCGGTTGGACCGATTTCAGCAACAGCAAAAGATTTGAAACTATAGCAGATCTTCATCTTGCACAGACCATCATTGTCTTGTTTCTTGTGTGAATTGGCAATATTGAATACTGATTCTCATTCAAGTACCAAACTATTTTTTTAAGGAATTTCCACATTCATCCAATCTCATCCCTTGTAATTCTAACATCTGGGCATGCTGGGAGGTTCCGGGTCTAGAATAAGGGGAACCCAGGACAGCAGGAATTTTCACAATAGACCGTTTTGAATAACCCCTTTGTTGCTATGAAATTTGCAATCTTGTACGGCAAACCGTATGCGCGTCTAAATGTGTACGTCAAAGAAGCCTGCAGCACGTAGCATTTGTTTTTTACGGCACACCACCACGCACATGCTCACAGACGCCATGTTGTAGGGCAGGGTTTGGAATGGTGACGTCATTTTTAATTTGGTCTATAAGCAGTTGTAGCACCAGTAGAACTCTTTACTGCTGTACGCAGATAAAGAGTCAAAGCTGTGAAGGGTCCGGGCGGAAAGTTATGTTCCATCTTTAACTCAATTTCTATAGTATGTAACGCAAAGAGGCTTCTACATTTTGTAATGTTATCTCACCATTGAAAATTTAGAGTTCGCCACTCAACAGTTACGCTTCTGTCTGCGTGGGCACTGACTATGCAGATTATTATACCTCAGTACATATACATGATCAAGAGCGGAATTTTCACTGGTCCATACACCATCATGTTTCGGATGATTTTTGCTGTCTATCAAACGTTCATGCTAGTATTTTCGCACAGGGTAAATAACGCAATGTGTAGGAGACTGTAGCCCGCATGTGCAACAGTCCGCTACACTTGCTACATAAAATTGGGGAGGTAGTGCTTTCTGCTCTACCGGCTAGGCTTCGAATTGAAGATACCCAAGCCTACATTCGCATGGACTGTGAAAGGGGTAACCCTGTTTCAGCCCTAGGAGTAGGTGGCAATGGCCTCTGGAAAAAATAATTGTAGCCCACAGAGTGCTGCATGAAGCAATCAAGGGACTGTTGATTAGGTGTACATAGGTGTTAGTACTACACATGCGTGAACATTGCCCTAGATACATACACATGAAAATATAGCGGCCTGGGGACCTACATAGTTTGTCAACTTCCAATACCTCGGGGAGCTAATTACATCAAATGTCAAGCCTCAAACCATGTTTTATTTGTGTACTGCTACACACACTCAATTCAAGAGCCTTGAAGAGCAAACACTCCATATTATTATGCGTTATTATTATTATTAATGGTATATTTTATTTCGTAATTACTGAATAAAAGGTTACTCGCAGTAAATGTTGGATTGATGTGTCAATTGTTAGAATGGAAAGTTAATCAGGTGAAAACACCACGGTCTATCATTAACAGTGCCGCAATGGTTATTCAGTTTTATCCGTTAACTGCTTCATGGAACTTTAACGTGGCAAAAGAATAATAATAATAACAGCTCTTAATAGTGCAATTTCCAAATTTTGCTGATCATTGCGCTTCATAAACACACTATTATCCTTTATCACTAGGCCATTTATTTGATTCCTTAAACCATCTCACATCCCTGGGGAGTACCCAGCCTATGCTGTCAATTATGAAGGGCATCATGCTTAATCAATGAGCCAATCATCGCTGTCCTCACAAGAATCCATTTACCCCCGAGTGGAGAGTGTCTTGCTCAAGTACACAATAGTCATGACCGGGAATCGAACCCACACCTCAATGACATGGTCGGTCGCCTGTGCATGCAGGCTACACAATGGAGTACCTGGCTGTGTTTTGAGCCCAATTTCATAGAGCTGCTTACCCTTTAAAGCAAAGAATCCTCGCTTTTACGGGAGCAGGGAATTCCGTGGCTTGTTCATTTGCATACTCCATGTTACTAGGCATTCTTCGCTTACACAGCTACATGTAGCGCAGAAATTCAACGCTAAACACAGTAGGCGGAGAATGGTAATCGCAAGCGCAGCAGAATTCAGCGGTAAGCAAAGCCATGAAATTGGGCCATTGTGTGTATACACGCCTGCTGAGGGCATTGCCGTCATTTTAAAAAGCAGGTTTAACAAGCTACCCTTTGCGTTTTTGAAAGTTTTGCATGTTTTCACATCTTCGGCATTAATGTGCAGGACATCACTGTCCATTGACAAATCCTCCAGATCTATAGCATACAAATATTGAATGCAAGGGAGTGGATTGTCGCAGAATATACTGATCCATTTCTTGAGGCAAAACCGAATGAAATGGAACAACTAGATCTTACCAGGTGATTATATTCTGCGACAATGCATGAACGAAATACATTCAGAGTTTGTTTAATAGAACTCACACATCATTTGAAAATGTTTAACAATAAACAAACAGTAAATATTAAAATAGACACGGAAACTGGTCCATCCTAAGCTCCGAAAACTCTTTTAAAAAAACCCTTCTAATTAAGGTGAATGACTCCATTTATACATCAACCTTGTACGCCATGTGATATAACCTTGCCTTGTTTGGACAAACAAGCGGGATCAATTGTTTTGGGAACAAGGCTGAGTTATTAACCTTTGAAAATCAACTTACCTGTCCTATATTCATTTCCATATACAAAGGTTTCGATGGTCCAATATTGCTGCAGTAAATACATGGCAATAAATAAAGGATGACACGTGACGAGTGTTCCACTAATCAAATAACAAAGACCTAAGTGAGAGTTACATAATAGAACACGGTTAATTAGGTTAGGTAATGCTTTTAGCATTAGACGTGCAAACAATACCACTATGGTGGCGTACATGTAATTACCGTTTCCACCTGAGCTCTGAATAGCACTTCTATAATATTCTTTAAAAAAATCCAAAGCAGACGCTTGATGGACATTTCTCTCTGAGTCTTTGAGTCAAGGCTGTTTGATTCGAGGCCATGGCTGTCCTATACCTACTGTAGTCTTGAATCAAAAGTAGGGTTAGCGTATCGGACCAATTGGCGTGAATTGCGGGCTAATATGCGCAAACTGCAGCTGACAATTTTTTTATATTTTTTTATTTATTAAAATAAATAATTAAAAACATTCAAACCAAATGCACGGTTTGTCCTAAACTTTTTCAGTGACTATCCCACAGGACCAGTTAGCTTGTCATTTCACTACTCCGTCAACTTTTTCACTGGTCCATATTTTATGTTATAACACCCCTTACCAATATTCTGCCTTTTCATTGGTTTAGAGCGCGTCACATGATATGTCTTAGTTAGACGACGGCCGTGTGATAGTGCATCGGTTTGCCGTGCGCCAGTCCGAAGACTATCACACGGCGTGCAGTACCCAGACGTCCGTTGCGTGTACGAGGATGATAAATTAATAGTCTGTAACCATTTCGGATTACATGACACTACATGCAGCACAGTAAAAGTTTTCGCAATCTGTATTCGCGTCGTCCGTGGATTGTAGCATTCGGGTCTGTAACTTAATAGTACAATATTTAGAAATGTTTTGGGTGTTATAAAACAAATATTGACTGCTTTTACTCGTGCAATGGTTAAAACTATGACTCCCTCGGTGATCCTCGGAGTGTTCTTTTTTCCGAGGCAAAGCCGAGGGAAAATAGATTGCTCCGGGGATCACCTCGGGAGTCATAGTTTTAACCATAGCACTTAAAGCAGTCAATATTTGTATACTAATCAGGGGCACCTTTCAACACTGACAGAGCCAGTCTGACCACTTGGAGAGTAATTCGACTGGTAGCCAGTCTGACCACTTGGAGAGTAATTCGACGGGTCCTCTGGCATGTTGGGTGTTGTAACTGTTAACGCTGACGTGTACGCTTTACATTTAATAATAAAAATCCATCAAGTGCAGAACAAAACAGAAGGAAATCTCGGTGCGCTGCAGAAATTTAAAAATGCACCAAACATTTTGTAGACAAGTTATGACTTTATGAATCTGAAAATATCTTTCAATTATCTTGAGCATCAAAGTAGGCTTTATTTACATGAGACAAATGAAATCTATGTTCATGTAGATATTCTCTTAGTGCTTGTTCAACTCATTTTGATTCAGGGGTGGATTTCACAAAGGTAGTCCTAACTTAGGACTAGTCCTAGGCAATGCTAAGAGATAGGACCAGTCCTGAGTTAGGATGAGTTACTGGTCCTAACTTAGGACTGGTCCTATCTCTTAGCATTGCCTA
Source organism: Asterias rubens (assembly GCF_902459465.1). NCBI lineage: Eukaryota > Metazoa > Echinodermata > Asteroidea > Forcipulatida > Asteriidae > Asterias > Asterias rubens. The sequence continues at coordinate 15,148,430 of NC_047069.1, forward strand.
GGACTAGTCCTAAGTTAGGACTACCTTTGTGAAATCCACCCCCTGGTCTTATAAAAACAAATTCTGGTCTAGTAATAATTATGAGCTGCAAGTCCCACAGTGTGGATTTTCCTCCCAAATTTGTCCCCTCCCTTTAAGGTACATTTGTGAATCAGATTGCATTCAGTCCAGCCAAGAATGATAACAAGCAAGCAGCACCCTGAGTTAAAATTCAACTGTGATAGATGCGTCTTCACCTGAATATTATTCTAGTCTCCTTCGTGGTAGTCTAAATGACTTGCCCACGGTCCTGTATGACAGAATCATAATAGTGAGGATGTAGTGGCAATGACTGTACATTTTAATATTTTTTAGTGGTTTCATAGACTGTCTGTGCCAGCAGCTCTTTACAGTGGTACCAGATTGTTAGAAAATTAAGTTGATTTTTTTTTTGCAGTGAGGAGTGAGGAATCCTTTGAATTTTTGTTAAAGATGCCCGATTGACACTCACTAGCACTCTGTAAAAAAACATACACAAGAAACCCAACCCAAACTTCATTACTGTAGCGGGGCTCAAAATTAACACTGGACCACCGGCCCGAGGCCAGTGATTTTAGCATCGGGCCGGTAAACTCAAAACTGGACACGCCCGGTGGTATTGTGTTTTTCAATTGAATAAGAATAGGCTACCTCAGAGTGAAAAAAAATTTGACTTTCTGAATCTGAAAACATCTTTCAATTCAAAGTAGGCTTGACACACATTGTGATAAATGAGATGTATCTGGATCTTCCCTGAGTGTTTGTTCAAATCATCTTGGTATAAATTCTGGTCTAAAAAAACATTTGGAGCTGCAAGCCATGCAGTCCTGTGGAGGGAGTTGGTATTGAAACGGTGTACAATGTCTGCTTATGACAAAGTTGATAGCTGAGAAACGACCCCTGAGTAATGTAAGGGGCATTGTTACTTGTATTATTATAACAAGTTTTTGTTGAATCTGAACAAAGAAAATTAATGTTGCGATAATTTGTGGCCTGTTGTGTCATAGCAGTTAAGAGCATCGGACTCGAGCTCTGGTGTTTCTGATCAGCAGAGTGTGGGTTTGAATCTCATCGCAACACCTGGGGTGGATTTCACAAAGAGTTAAGACTAGTCCTATCTCAAATTAGGACGAGTTACTCGTCCTAACTTAGGACTAGCCATACGTTTTTAATATCTCCTGAGTAAGGACCAGTCCCTAACTCTTTGTGAAATCGACACCTGTGTCCTTAGACAAGACATCTATCAATAATGCTTCGTCCTTTGGATGGGACGTAAAGCCGTTGGTGCCGTGTGTTGTGTAAAGGCACATAAAAGAACCCAATGCACTTATCAAAAAGAGTATCGGTTTGCCCTTGTGTTCTTGGTTTGTTGGCAGCAAATTGTGCCTCATCACCTTGTAAATGGTGCTATGTAAAAAAGATTAGGTCTCATAATTCCAAACGTAGTCCCTATACCTTTCAGGAAATAGTGAGCCTGCACTTATGTACATGTAGAAACAACCGTATTAGGTGCCTAATAAATGGTGTGTGTTGTTATTATTGTTGTTATTATTATTATTATTATTATTATTATTATTATTATTATTATTATTATTATTATTATTATTATTATTATTATTATTATTATTATAATTGTGACTTTGTTGTTTATTTTCAGGCTATTGCAATGCCCCCTATGGCAAGGTGGCCGTACCAGAATGGATTTACCTTCACAACTTGGTTCCGCTTGGATCCTATCAACCCATCCATCGAGAAAGATAAACCATATCTCTACTGGTAAGGAATACTCTACAGCGGTGATTTATTGCTGGAACCTAATGGACACAATGTGGAATTCACATTTAAAGGCAGGCTTTTAAATGAGGCCTCATTTTTTTGTTTCTAAACTCAGCTTTTTCCCCCTTCGAATTCCAGCAGTTTTACAACAAAGTCTAATAAACAGTGTAAACTTACTATGTGCATAAACAGTATGATTTGATTTGATTTGAAAAGGCTGCATTGCAGCAAATAACAAGGAGTTAAAATCGACAAATGAAGGCTCTATAATAGCAGAGCTGTCAACTCTCCCTGATTCTGCAGAAAGTTCTTTGAAAATAAACCAATCTGTCCATGTTCTGAAGACCAACGTAAAAAATCTCCCTGATAATGAAATTTCTGCCTTTTTTTGTTGAATAAACTTCTAAATATCTCCTTGTCAGACTGTTGAACAAAATCTCCTTATAGTAAAGGTTTGCGGTAAAATCTCCTTATTTGTAAGCTGGAAATATTGATATCTCTGTTATAAAATAATAAAATAATAAAAACAGCATTTATAAAGTGCATTATGAATCACAGATTCCTCAATGCATTTTACCATAGAATCAAAAGCGGAAACCATTAACAACCTAAATAAATAGGCGTACATTACCATGTTATAAAACATTCTACAGGCCTTGAACTTTGATCTTAATGGGGCATATAAATTAGAAGGGGCACTCCGTGAGGAAAATATAAATTTCCAAAGGGAAGTACAGCAAAAGCACAGGGCAACACTGCAATTGCTGTGGGTGCTGTAGGTTACTTTGTGGCCTGATCATACAATATCCTTAAAAAAACAAAATATGTAACAACAACCTTTGTCCAAGAAATCATTTGTGTACTTTGCTTGTGTTATTGTTGTTATGAATGCAAACAGGTTTCCCAAGCTCTACAACGTAATCAAGTGTTCTGGCATTTTAATTTGTGAAGCTTCAAGAAGCATCAGATTGATGTCACGCTTAGTGGAGCGTGGTCCATTCCATAGAGCTGCTTAAGCAGAAAATAATGCTTATATCTTATAATAAGCCGGATACCAGTCACAAGTTGTACATGTACATGCGATATGGTATTTTGGCTGGTAACCTTGTCCTGGTAAGCACAATTTTGTTGTGCTGAGCTGCTTTTTGTGCTTAAATAGCTCTTTAAAAAAATGTGACTATAGTCAGAACCTACAATGTACATGTATAATGTACATAACTCAAAAGAGACATCCACATGGTGTTACTGCAAACCTCTCTTTAGTTATACTTCCACCATACAAAAATTCAAGACCTACTTAGCTTTATGAAACTGGGCCCATACATGTATATCAACTATCATACAATGTATGTAGAAATGAATAACACTATAATAGCGAAGCACATTGAGATTTAAGCAGTGTTGCACCAGGGCGGTTGTTCGCATGCATAATTCTCACGCTGCATATAATCTAATTTTCCATTTGACTTCTTTACCGTGTATAACCACATTTGAACCTGAAGCATACACACATTCATGCAATAATTTCTTTGCACAGATTGTCTACACAAGCCGAGCGTACAATGTGCCATTTGTATGATATACAGTGTACAGTATGTATGTACACCTAACAACTTCAGATCAAAGGAGGAAATAGAATTAGCTGTTGTTAACTGCTTACCAACCAGAAGGACCTATAGTGTAAATGCAAACAATTTGTTTATGGCCTCACAGTTTGAGTCTTTCTCGAAGGCTAAATGGCAACAAACAAGAACAAACAAGTGCGCACAATAAAGTGTACTAGTGTAACTGAAGTCATGTAGAAAGGAGTGAAAAGAAAGAGGCAGAATGTAATCAGAAAAATCAAGAGATGAGCAATAAAAAAGGAGGGGGATTACGGAAAGGGGCTAGTTTGGAGTTCAGACAGGTCAAAGTTTGACCGACTTAACTCGAGACATCTCAACCGTTGAGACAATTTGACGGTTAAGACAACTCAAGTTACTCGATGGTTGAGACATATCAATGGTTGGCCAACTTGACGGTTGAATATACTCAATGGTCAAGAAAACTCGACAGTTGGCCAACTCAACTCGAGACATCTCAACAATTGAGACAACTGGACAGTTGAGTCAACTTGACGTTTGGGCAACTTGAGGGTAGAGATAACTCGACAGTTGAGACAACTTGGCGGTTAAGACAACTCAAGTTACTCGATGGTTGAGACATATCAATGGTTGAGACATCACTTCGGTTGGCCAACTTGACAGTTGAGTATACTCAATGGTCAAGACAACTCGACAGTTGGCCAACGCAACTCGAGACATCTCAACAATTGAGACAACTGGACAGTTGAGTCAACTTGACATTTGGGCAACTTGAGGATAGAGATAACTCGACAGTTGAGCCAACATGACGGTTGAGTAAACCTTACAGCTGGCCAAGTCGACGGTTGAGTAAACTCAATAAAAGCTGGAAACCAAATGGTTCACTATCTTTTTTGATTGAACAAGAGTTGTGAGTTGAAATTGGTTGCGTTGGCTTTTTTCTCATTTAAGTCTGTCTCATTCACTATTAATTTACTTTTCCTCCCTCTTCCTACCTTTGTATTTCCAACCTACGGTTGTCGCATTTGTCTCCTTGTTCATGGTTCATCCCTTGCTTCTTCTGACTGCATTCTGCCTCTTTTTTCTTCTTTCTACCTGAATGTTCCCGTTCAGCTAGCACATTATTTTTGTGGGTGTGGTGTTTGTTTGCCTTTGAGAGAGACTCAGCTATTTTTGAAACATGAGGCCATTAAAAAATATTTTTGGCAGGTTGAGATCAATGTACACGCAACCAAATTTCATGCTTTTATTCTAATTGTACAAATGTACTTGTACGAGACAGTTTTAAGTGCAAATCCTCAGGGCTCTTTTCAAAATCTTGTCCTGTTGTCATATTTGTAGCCAGAGCAATCTATTTCATCCAAAGCAACATGAAGTGCTTGTAAGCCGAGTGAGGATTACAAGGGAATTGCGTACGGTTGTTGTCTGTCATAACAGGATTAGTCTGTTATCGTTATCGCTCTACATCTGGGGCGTGTTTTGGTGACCGTGTTCAGAAACAAGTTTCCGGGCGAAAGATTCACTGACCGAAAGAATTTTCTAAGAATTTTTGGTTGGTGGTGCTATAAATGCACTCATGATGAATTAAACACATATTATAAATGTAAAATTGGGATAGAAGTCATGACAATCGGTTATTATCATTCTAACGGACCCTGTTAACTTTATAGTAAAACTGTCTTAGGTAAATTCTTATTATTTGTTTTTTTGCCCTCGCACTGTATACTCAGAGTTCTGTGAAAAATTGCCCTGGGCTAGCTCGGTGGTCTAGCGGTAAGACATCTGCCATAGCATGGCAACGGTCGTTGGTTCGAATCCAACCTGAGGGATATGCCTTTACTTGGGAAAGTACTGAGTAAATGCTTCCTTTCTCGACAAAATTGTCTTTTCTTCTTGTAACCTTCACCTTAGAGTGGCCCTTTGTCGTTGTGCTGGACGACTTTTCTTAAAAGAAACTACAGTGCTTAATACACATTGATGTAAGGTCAAAAACACAAATAATATTCTTTATCCCTGATGAAAAATGAACATCTTTTAAAAGTAAACTCTATTTTTTTAAAGAATGACTGTTTAATAATGCCATTTACACTAACATGTACGAGTTTACAATTTCATTTATACTTCTGTATACTTTTACCTGTCCAAGGTGATTACACACTTGTTATGTACATGTACACTAAGTCAACATTCTGCATTTTATTATTACAGTTTCCGGACGGGCAGAGGAATCGGTTACTCTGGCCACTTCATGGGATCTTGTTTGGTCATCACAGCAGTCAAGATCAAAGGCAAAGGATTCCAACATTGTGTCAAGTATGACTTCCAACCGAGGAAGGTGCGTAACTAATGACATTTCCAGCTTTTGTTATCCTTTAAAGACACTGGACACTATTGGTAATTGTCAAAGACTAGCCTTCACAGTTGGTGTATCTCAACATATGCATAAAATAACAAACCTATGGAAATTTGAGCTCAATCAGTCGTCAAAGTTGTGAGATAATAATAAAAGAAGAAAAAACACCCTTGTCACACTAAGTTGTGTGCTTTCAGATGCTTGATTTCAGGACCTCAAATTCTGAGGTCTCGAAATCAAATTCGTGGAAAATTACTTCTTTCTCGAAAACTACATTACTTCAGAGGGAGCCACTTCTCACAACATTCTATACCTCTCCCCAATACTTGTTACCAAGAAAGGTTTTATGCTAATAATTATTTTGAGTAATTACCAATAGTGTCCACTGCCTATAAGGGATATACATGTAAGAACATTTAAGGTGACACCATGTAGATAAATCTCTTTTGAGTGATGGTGGTTCTGAGAAGAACTTGCAGGCTCAACATTTTGGACAGTATACTTCGTCTGTTGTCAGGAGACTGCTGCCCTACTGGATTTCCAATTCGGACCCATTTGGAATCCAGCAGTCTCCTGACGACTGACAGAGTATACCGTCCAAAATGTTGAGTGAATGGTGGTTCTTAGAAGTATCAATGAGCAGCAAAAGGTTCTCATAATTAGTGCTCTGATTTGATGTTGTCGTGCGAGAAACTATGAGTAGATATCATAGAGTTATATATAAGAACTAGAGTTTGCACTGGCCTATATACTCATCCCGGCATGCGCGCATGCAGCCATTTTCTAAGTTGACAAAAACAGCATCGCACAGAGTGTTTGTGCAGCCATTCTGGGAGTTGACAAAAAATCATCGCGTAGCGTTCAATAAACACAAATGCCAACGTGTACTTCATATTTAACACGCGTACAGAATGGCGCGCGTGTCTCCTTGCGGTCCCGTAGCGTTTGTGCAAGCAGCATCACCAGTGCGCCCTCTAGTTCTTATAATATAACTCTTTGGTACATGTAGATATTCACCGTGAATAACAGAGTATCGAAGCCGCGGCTGATAATCAGCCATGATATATGCTGGAATCTCTGACTGATTGGGCTAACCGCCTATTGAATGCAATACAATGGAATACAATGAGAATCCATGGTGGCAGCCTTGCTGAAAATGTTACCAATTATTAGCGCTACAATTATGATTTGTACGAAAAGCAATTTGAAAATAAATATGTCACTTCAGCGAATTGTAACCCTTACTGTAATTGCGTGTACATTTGAACAGTTTGCATGAACATGTGAATCAGTCCCTTTTCAGCGGCTGTTTCTATAATGGCAGATGTGAATCAATTTAGACAGCAGTTTGTACAGAAACTGTACATGTATATGTGTATCTATTTGGATGAACTCTAAGAAAATGAGCTCTATAGAATTGACATGAACATGCACATGATGCACACAAAGGCAACAACCAAAGGAAAGAATAATGTATAGTATGCATACATGTACACATGCCATCAACCTGTGTAAACATTGTCATCGAGTCTCCACTTGGCAGTCAGTATGCAAATCATCATAATATTTTTTTGAAAGAATATTACATTATAAAAGTAATTGTTTTACTCCTCCTTGGAAATTAAGAAAAGCAATTTCATTTTCACACTTCTGTTTTTCTACGATGGTGGCATATCTTTCACAGCGGCAGAATGAGAGGAAAAGCAGACAGGGAGCCCCCTCCCAAAAAGAAACCTCTGCCTTCTCTTGCTCCCTATGAGATTTTAAAAATGCACAAATAATGTATGATTGGATACATTACACAGCCGCCCCCTCAAAAAACCTCCCCTACACGAACCAACCAAACGAACCCCAAAACCAAACAGACCCCAAATGTACCATGTGTTTTCCCTGCTTACCCCCTCCCCCCCCCCCTCCTCCCCAAATGAAGATTACTGGTTTGTACACCACCAATCTTTCTCTAATAAAAAAAGCAAACAAATCCATAGTAACCAAAAATTCTTGTTATTTGAACAGTGGTACATGGTGAGCGTGGTGCACATTTACAATCGCTGGAGGACAAGTGAGATGCGCAGCTATGTGAATGGTGAGCTGGTATCGTCTGGGGAGATGCAGTGGCACGTAGGAGCAAACGAGGTAAGACAAACAAATGTGACGACTGATGTTACTAATCTAGTTACTGCACCTCATACATATTCATGAACCACACTGTGCTATTCACAGTCATGTGAGACTTCTGCAGAAATCCGCGTTTTTGAATTTTTCCCATTCCGTGTTTTTCTTGCGGGGCGCTGGCCCAAAATCCGGACACGAAAAAATAATTTCCTTTCTTTTTTTTCCATGACCCGCTCACATGCCTGCATTCACCATTTATCAAGATCTTATGATTGAACGAACGGAGTGTGCATGTTGGATTCGAACTGCCTCTGGCTACCGGGCAATCACTGTGGTCTAGTTGGTAAGACATCTGCTCTAGGTTGCAGGTTCGAATCCCACCTGACACAATGCCTGAGTAATATGCCTATGATTTTCTTGTGTTTACACACACATGGGTGTAAGGGTAAAACCACAAATAATATCGGAGTGTGGGTTCCATTCTTGGTCGTGACACTTGAACAACTTAACCCAGGTGTATAAACGGGATTCTCAGAGGGATGAGACAGTTTGTGGCGTGTCATGGCCGAGCGGTTAAGAGCCCCGGATTCAAGCTCTGGTGTTTGATCAGTGATTGAGTGTGTGTTGAATCCCGGTCGTGACACTTGCTCGGTAAAACTGGGGAGGTAGTACTTTCTGCTCTACCGGCCAGGCTTTGGATTGATGATACCCAAGCCTACATCCGTATGGACTGTAAAAGGGGGTAACCCTGTTTCAGCCCTAGGAGTAGTTGGCAACGGCCTCTGGACAAAAATGATTGTAGCCCACATCTTGTAGTGGCCTTCAGGCTTTGTGTGTCTGGCAACTTGCATTAAAAAAGAAAAGAAAAAAAAAGAAGATAACCCTTGAGTGCTAATTTAAGCAGCTTGGGGTTGTATGCTCCTCAGGGAGTTGAGAAAGTGTGAGGAATAGTCTTAAAGTATGCTTGATGAACAGGAATAGTGATGTTGTAAAGCGCCTCCATCAAGCCATTAGGATATGTGCACTTTTTAAGAAGTATTATTATATCAAGTATTATTACAAGCCAGATTATTTTTGTTTTTGTTTACCAAGCTTGCGCGAGTATTTACGCACAGGATTAAATATGCATAGGTAGTAGACTGGTCTACGTGTGAATGCACTTTACAGAGCACTTGTTGAACTGACGCACACGTTAGCAAACAAGCGTGAACATTGCCATAGCTACACGATCATGAAAAGATGGTGGCACACATAAAATGTCGTTCCGCATTTGAACAAGCTCAGCAGTGCCGAACTAGAGAAGTTTGAAGTATAAAGTAGAACAAACATAACTTGCTTTATTCTGGATAGACAGTCAATATTGGCTCCCCATGGTGTTGGAAGTTGACAAACTAGGTTTTTTTAACTTTCCATTAGGCCTACCTTGGGAGTTAATATTGACCCTAAAACTAGGTTTGTCAACTTGCAGGGAGCTGATGGTGAATCTTATTTGCCAATAACTTGGGAAGCTAATATCGACTGCTCACCCTCAAACTACGTTGTGTTTGTGTATTGATTCATATAATTGCCACTATTTACCTGGTAAGCAGATACAGACAACATAATGTGCATGGCCCAGTTTCATAAAGCTGTTAAGCACAACATTCTGCTTAGCAAATTTCTAGGTTAAGCAAGAAATGACCGAGTTACCAATCGTAGCTGTAGTAGCTGTATGGTGTTCTGGCTGGTAACCTGTTTTTGCTAAGCAAAAGTTGTGCTAAGTCAAGTTTGCTTTGTCTTTAAATGAATTTCTGCTTTATTAAAAGTAGTTTTCCGTGTGTACTAACAGAGCTTTCGTTGTCTTCTTTTAACAACAGTCTTATATATTTCTTGACAGCCTTTTGATAAGTGTTTTCTTGGATCGGCACCAACGGCAGACAAAGAGAGGACTTTTTGTGGTCAGATGTCATCAGTGTATCTATTCAGTGAGGCTCTGTCACCTCATCAAGTACATGCCATGTACCTGCTTGGAGCAAACTACAGGGTAAACAATAATCAAACATTTCAGACAATCGTCTGCTCAGAACTTTTAGGTCCTTAATGGCAGTTTCGTATACGTATTAATCAAAATGTCCTTAAAGGCAGGGGGCACTATTGGTAATTACTCAAAATATTTATTTGCATTTCTTGGTATGAGCAATGGGGAGCTGTTGATAGTATAAAACATTGTGAGAAACGGCTCCCTCTGAAGGAACGTAGTTTTTGAGAAGAAGTAATTTTCCACGAATTTGATTACGAGACCCCAGAATTAGATTTTAGGTCTCGAAATCAAGCATCTGAAAGCACACAACTTCAAGTGACAAGGGTGTTTTTTCTTTCATTCATATCTCGCAACTTCGACGACCAATTGAACTCAAATTTTATATGGTTTGTATGCATATGTTGAGACACACCAAGTGAGAAGACTGGTCTTTGACAATTATCAATAGTGTCCAGTGGGTTTGAGGAATAAAAAAAAATAAAAAAAGATTCTTTTTGCCAAACAAAAATTTTGATGGCCACTTCTGATAAAAAAAAAATTCCCAGGAGCTCCAAAATATGCAAAGCAGTTTTACGAAATCCAGTCAAATTGCACTACGGACCTTATAGTTCTGAGCAGAAAACTGTACTTAATTTACTATAAAAAAATGTTTGTACAACACTCGGCCCTTCGATAGCAAAACAGCCCAACTTGAACATTTTATAATATATTTTTTTATATAAGATCATTACTGAGGGTAAAATGAGGGAGCTTTTCCTTTCAAAGTTTCCAAGGCATTTTATGTAAGGTTTTGAATATAACATGTCCTAAAATGTACCTCTGCCTCTTTTTACATTTCCGTCCCGTTTTTATTTATCAAATTGTATTTTTCAAATTGCCTGTTTTGCCACGGAAGGGCCGCACTTTTAGTAGATTCTTGACATCTGATTGGCGGATTGTTGGTCAGGCAACATTTCTTATGCAAGTCAGGTCATTGCCATCGACATGAACAGTGGTTGTAATGGTAAAACCACTTTATATTCTTACTATGGACATTCCATTTCTAGTGGCTAATATTTTCCCCTCCAAATGCGTAGATCTCGATGAATGGAACCATCCATTTATCAACTTGTGAAAATATTTTCACCATTGCGCTCATAAACATTTATTATTTGTATAGAAGTCTAAGTGCTGACGTGGGCCACTTGGTTAACATACCATTAGATAAAATTGCATTGAATCTCGCCACCAAGAAGGTACACTATTTGTTTTTGATAATAGTACAAGTAATTTGATACTTTTGATGGTGCAGATATGCAGTTATTTTTGCATTTTCTTAAATGTCATGGCTTCCAGTATTCATGTTAATTTCAATGCAGTAGGGAATTGTCGTAACTAAACTAAGTGCATCACACTATGGATGTTGATTATACATGGAATTTCTTGTGTGAGTCCAGTGCAATAGATACAAAGGTATGACAACTGTTTAGTGCTTGAAGATTAATCATGAATAATGCAAGTATTAAGGAATGAACCACAAGGGAAATAGGTGGTTTCTTAAAGGATCTGTTTATGGTTGGTAGTGACTCTGAAATGAATGGCAATCAAAACTTATGCGGTAAGAAGTAAAGCAGCTTTGGTTGGTGTAATGCATTTTGAGAAACATTTCACTTTGAAGTATTGTGGTTATGAAAATAGTATCGCTTTTGAAGTATAAGAAGCGTTACCACGATACTGCTTGTCAGCTTGTGTATTCCAATAACAAATTATTCTTCCAACATGTATGTGGACATAACCGCTCCAGATTTTCGGCAGCATCTCAAAAATGCTACGATCGTTTGAAATAAAATTTTCTTAGGTTAGTTTTGTGGTATGTTTCAACAACTGTATAGGAATACAAAAAACCCAGTGGGTTTCAATCACCAAATGTATGCAATCCCTTAAGGCCCGGTCCCACTGCAGCGATAACGAGAACGATAACGATGATGACGCAAAGAGAACGCAGTCCATTGGTTGAATAGGCATGTGCGTATTCTGCGTGGAACAATTCAACCAATAGAATGCGTTCTCTTTGCGTCGTGATCGTTATCCTTTTCGTTATCGCTGCAGTGTGACTCGGCCTTTAAACTTGATATTAAAAATGAAAATTCACGTCCCCTTAGGCTTGGTAAAAATAACAGGAGTTGATCGTGCAGACCTGCATCCTTTTTTGAAGCCACTTTTAAAGAATTTATTGAAATTTTATTTTTGTCTCCAAAAAGAATACATTTTTGATGCATTTTGACTTCATCTTGGCACCAGTCTTTCGCGGTTGATTTATTAAACCAATATGCTAGACTTCTAAAATTTATAAAGCCAGGATTTTTTTTTTTTAGTTTGACTCTTTCTCTTTGAAAGAAATAACAATAAATGTATAATTAAAATGCCCTCATCTTCCTTTCTGAGAACAAAAAGGGCTGTTTAGTTTGTTTTAAAATTTGCCTTAAGGTGATCCCTCTACTGTCGCTTCCCAGGTTCTGTCTTAAATTTCTGTGTGCTTCTTGGTTATGTGGCAGTTTTAGGTTGAGTAGCTTCTGACTGACACCCCGAATCAAAGATATTGACTAAATAGGAAGACTGTCATCCCAGGTCTAGATAGCTCAGTTGGTTAGAGAGCTGGAAATGTTAACATAGATGTCCAAGGTTCAAATCTGTCAAGTGAATTGTTTTTGTTTTTACCCAAAGATCAATACAATTCCAGGCAGGTGATTTCTCAGTTTTTTTCCCCCTGATTTCAGGTTTTACTTTTCTCATAAACTCCTTGAGCTTTTAAATTTTCTTAAAAACAATTAGAGCAGTCACCAAAGGGAGAAAGAATGAGCACACATTGTGTCCAAACCTGTAGTTTTGTCTTTCTGGTGATGCACATAGTCAGTAAATCTCCTAAATTGTAACATCTGGGAGGTCGCGGGTCTAGAAAAAAGGGGAACCCAGGCCAATAAGCTTTTGTTTCATGAATGTGAAAATTCCAAAAATCTCATTCCTGAAAAAAATAATGAGAAAATAGAATCCGCTGTTGCAAACTGCTTACAAACCAAAATAACCTAATGTATAAAGTAATCAATAGTTAATGGCCTCACGTTTCGACCCTTACTGAGTGTTTCTCCAAGGCTAAATGACACAACAAATCTAAGAACATTTATGGGAAAGTACTGAGTATACAGTGCTAACACACATCGTTGATTTGGGTAAAAACCAAAATTGTTATTCTTTATTATTATTATTCAATGCAAATTCCATTTCCATCTATTAAATCGTTTCGGTTACTGCTGCTAAATATAGGATTCGTACTGCCTCTAGCTACTGGGCAATCTCGGTGGTTTAGTTGGTAAGACACTGCTCTCGATTTGCAAAGGTCTTGGTTTTGAATCCCTTTCGAGTAATATGCCTGTGATTTTTTTCACAGAGCTCAGGAAAGTACTGAGTATACAGTGCTAGCACACATCATTGTTTATGGATAAAACCAAAATTAACAAAATTTCCTTATCGCCTCCCAAAATTGAACAGAGCCATTTCAAGTTCCATTCTGAGAGTGACGTCAGCCTCTCAGAGCACTACAAGAAGATCCTATACGATGGCAAGATGACTAACAGCATTGTGTTCCTGTACAGCCCCGCTGCAACTGAGTCTCAACTGTGTCTGGACTCCTCACCCAAGGGCAACATTTCTTTCTTTGTGCATTCACCTCATGCACTAATGGTCCAGGTGAGGAGATTTTATTGGCGTGTCATAAACTAGGGGAGTTTTATTGGCGTGTCAGAAACTAGGGTAGTTTTATTGGCGTGTTATAAACTAGGGGAGTTTTATTGGCGTGTCAGAAACTAGGGGAGTTTTATTGGCGTGTCATAAACTAGGGGAGTTTTATTGGCGTGTCATAAACTAGGGGAGTTTTATTGGCGTGTCATAAACTAGGGGAGTTTTATTGGCGTGTCAGAAACTAGGGGAGTTTTATTGGCGTGTCATAAACTAGGGGAGTTTTATTGGCGTGTCATAAACTAGGGGAGTTTTATTGGCGTGTCATAAACTAGGGGAGTTTTATTGGCGTGTCATAAACTAGGGGAGTTTTATTGGCGTGTCAGAAACTAGGGGAGTTTTATTGGCGTGTCATAAACTAGGGGAGTTTTATTGGTGTGTCATTAAGGGGAGTTTTATTGGCGTGTCAGAAACTAGGGGAGTTTTATTGGCGTGTCATAAACTAGGGGAGTTTTATTGGCGTGTCATAAACTAGGGGAGTTTTATTGGCGTGTCATAAACTAGGGGAGTTTTATTGGCGTGTCATAAACTAGGGGAGTTTTATTGGCGTGTCAGAAACTAGGGGAGTTTTATTGGCATGTCAAAAACTAGGGGAGTTTTATTGGCGTGTCATAAACTAGGGGAGTTTTATTGGCGTGTCAGAAACTAGGGTAGTTTTATTGGCGTGTTATAAACTAGGGGAGTTTTATTGGCGTGTCAGAAACTAGGGGAGTTTTATTGGCGTGTCATAAACTAGGGGAGTTTTATTGGCGTGTCAGAAACTAGGGGAGTTTTATTGGCGTGTCAGAAACTAGGGGAGTTTTATTGGCGTGTCATAAACTAGGGGAGTTTTATTGGCGTGTTAGAAACTAGGGGAGTTTTATTGGCGTGTCAGAAACTAGCAGTCAAGTGCGTTAGACTTGAGCTCTGGGCCAAATTTCTTAAAACTTGTAAACACAAAAACTTGCTTAACAGAAACTGGTTACTAGCCAGAATTCCATAAAGTTCACATTGTTGCAACTAGTGCCCCAGTAATTTTCTTCTTAAAGCAAAGATATTTCCTGAGCAGTATTTTCTAGGTAAATTTTTGAATGCACCTTGCATTCCATTAAGATTTTCTACAAAATTGGGGCGTGGTGTTCCTGATCAGGGCCCAGTTTCATGGCTCTGTTTACCGCCGATTATGTGCTTTCAATCACTATTCTTCGCTTACGGGGCAAGCTCCGAAGTTATGTACTAGCTGTGTAAGTGGAGAATGCCTAGGAACATGCACAAACAAACTTTGCCTGATAACCTGTGAAATGCACTTGATGTTGACGTGGAATTCCCTGCTGTTGTAAGCGCTGATTCTTTGCTTATGGTAAGCAAATACAAGTACATGCCCCAAAAGTTCTTTAAGAAACCCACCAAAAAACAATGTTTTTTTTCAGCAACAATCAAGCTGGTTGTTTTCATGACTAATTTGGATATATTGATTTAATTTTGTATTCTTTGCAGGATGTTCGTGCCATCGTTACACATTCCATACACAGCACCTTGCATTCCATTGGAGGTATCCATATGATATTTCCTCTTTTTACACAACTGGATTTTGTTCAACCGGTAACCGAGGACGATAAGGACGAGATGATCGACCCAGATGTATGGTGAGTATTTTATTTGTTACCCCTCTTAATTAAGAAGTTTAAAGGAATATTTTATGCCTTTAAATTGCCTTCATTTATTTACTTTCTGCGTGTTTTCATGAACTTGAAAATAAATGACAACCATTTGAAATTTGTTTAATGTGACGGATGTAAAGTGGTACACTTTGTTGTGTTTTCACCTATAAATTTGATGCAAAGCATTTCTAGTTTTTTTAAATAATGAGTTTTTAGGCATTGCAAGGTGCGGTGTTAATATGTATTAAGTTTACGGTAACACCATGTTTAGGTTATATCCACTCTGCTGTGTAGATTTGCTCTTGAGAACTTGCTTCACTTCACTACAACTTCACTGCCATTGAGACAAAAGAACTCACTCCGCGTCAGGGAAGTTAATAATTAAGTCCCCTTGATCCACTAAAGCGAAAGTGGGTAGTCCTGGCCGATTTCCTACCTCTCGCCCAGGTAGTAGTTAAAAAGCATTATAGTTCTTTTCAGAACTGAGAAGTCTCCCAACTTCTGAAATCTACTCTGCGCAAACAAATAGCAAGACAAGTTCTCAAGAACAAATGTAAAACAAAACAAAAATATATATGTACATGGTGTTACCGCAAACTGAATACACAGTAATATTTTGTAGGTTGTTCTATTTAAAAAAGTTTGTGACCGTCTATGTTTTCCTGTTTTTTTTTTTTTAGCCCATTGTTACTTCACCTCCTGTGTGATCTCCTGAAGGGATCCATGTCCACACAGCAACAGATGGTTCAAGGCAGGGGCTTCGTCATCCTTGGCTACCTACTACAGAAAGTAAGTCATCTTCAACCTTAACCTATCCGTACACTCTTTAAGGTCAAAGGTCGACTTCATTCTGACCTCTAGTGTTTGTAGCCTGAATATCCGATGTCACGCTTTAACACCAGATACCAGCCTTGAGCCAAGATGTACCTTTGACCTCTTCTTTCATTGATCGCATGGACCATAGACCTTTTCGCAAATACTGGGGCGCGCGCGTAAAGCTTGGAATTAGGTGCATTGTGGTCTTGCTGGTATCCAAATTTGATCCATATCTATCCCACAGTGCACCTCATTCAACAGTCTGCGCTTGCGCATTGGTATTTGCGATAAGGTCTATGCACATAATGGTACATTGTCAAAACGGTACATACACAAATTATGTACTCACAGCAGTAGCAGACTTTCAAAAGTACAGTTCACTGCTTGATGGCAAGTGAAGTCATTGATCCAGTGTGTTGTGTAATGCACATAAAAGAATTGGTTTGCCGCAGTTTTTCTGGCAGTGGCTGCTGTAAGCATGGCAGCACCTCATAAACCCACTATAAGGTTCCATATAAAATTTGGTCGCATAATTTCAAAAAATTCAAAAAAATGTTTCTGTCTAATCAAGCGCTTTGAGTACCTTATTCGTAGATGTGTGCGCTATATAAGATTGGCCTTGCAATAAAGTCACTGGCCTTAGACCAGGGCCCAATTTCATAGAGCTGCTAAGCACAAAAATTTGCTTAGCATGTAATTTCTTCCTTGATAACAACAGGATTACCAACCAAATTTCAATTTGTTGCATATTGTTTGTTACTGGTATTCAGCTGTTGTTTGCTTATCCTGAAAATCAAGTGGAAATTTGGTTGGTAATCCAGTTTTTATCAAGGAAGACATTTCATGCTAAGCAAATTTTTGTGCTTAGCATCTCTATGAAATTGGGCCCTGCAGTCCAACAAAAACTTTGAGCCCTAGTTACCTTTACTATATTTACTGTGCATGGAATCTCGGTTGCGACCGCTAAATGATGATATCAACTGACACTACCAACTTGTTCCTGTTTATAGGCATCCATGGAACACATGACAGAGACTGCTCTTGAGTTGTTCTTGGATCTTGCTAAGTATTACAACGGAGTACCGGCTGGTGTGCAGCTACTCAGACATCTTGTGGATCATATTCTATTCAACCCGGCACTGTGGATTCATACACCAGTCAAGGTAAGCCTTACCAGGGCCCAATTTCATAGAGCTGCTAAGCACAAAAATTTGCTTGGCATGAAATTTCTTCCTTGATTAAACAGGATATCCAAACAAATTTCCGTGTGATTTTCAGGATTTAAGCAAACAGCAGCTGAATGCCAGTAACAAGCAAAATGCAACGAATGTAAATTTGGTTGGAAATTCTGTTTTAATTTAAAAAAATTCATGCTAAGCAAATTTTTGTGCTTAGCAGCTCTATGAAATTGGGCCCAGGATTTTTATTTTATATTTTAGTAAATTTGTCTTTGGTATAACCGAAATCACTTACAAATTTGTGGATCATATTCCGTTCAACACTGCACTGTGGATGCATAATATGTCACCTGTGCAATTTGTGACTGGTATCCGGCTCATTATTGCTTATCAGGGATATTTTAAGCAGTGTTTTCTGTTTAAGGAGCTTTATGAAATTGGGGCCAGTATTCGCATTTTATGTGACCCACCATATCTGCATGATAAAACAAGCGTGAAATTTTAAGCTCGATTGGTCTTCAGAGTCAGACCTCATTACCTAAAAACTACAGCATTTCAGGCCAAATACTTAAAGGAAAGTATTCCACCCTGACCAACTTTTTTTGCAAATATGTATTTTTTAAATATATATTTTTTCAATCTTACCAATTTTGTACACACCCCAACTATTTAACTATCATTTGCTGCCTGACTGTTTATCCAATGCAATATATTCACCTTTTTACTGTCATATATACCCACATAATGGGTTTGTAGTTATCTTTTATTCCTTTGGTTCCACTCCTACATTATATGTTGCACCCCAGGTAACCAAAAATTATTACCATGGAGGATACATTAAATTGTGGTGGGTTTGACTCTTGAAGAAGAAAAGACAAAGGAAACTATGAGTTGGTTGAATCTCTATAAAACACTGTTCTATTCTTCAAGACATCAGATAGGAATGGCTTGAAGAGGCATGGTGCCAACTCATCAGTTTTCCAACTCCAGGATGTTTGCTTTACCACTCATGCATAAACTCAACTGCTGTTTCATGTTGGAGCGCACTTACTTGTTTATAATATAAACTAGCATGAAACAGTGTTGACCAATTTAACACAAAGCATTGAATAAAAAAAATAGGGGGTGGTATAAAACCATAACCGCTAAGTATATTTAATATTTCTTTGTTTTAACCGCATACTGGCTTGTTACATGTTTCTAAGAGTAGAAAATCATGGGGCGTTAGGTCATTTTGGCATGCTGGACTCACCCTCTGGAATGACTTACCGCTACAAATTTGTAATATTCCGAGTGTTGAAACTTTTAAGATCTGAAAACTTACATGTAACATATGGCTTTAAAAAAAAGAAAACAAAAAATCTTTCTTTTTTTCCTTTCTTTACTGTGTGAGGGTTCTCTCTCATGCACCTAGAGCACCTTAAAGCCATTGGACACTTTCGGTTAACAGTATTGTCCAAGGCCCACACTTCGTGTATCACAACTTCTATATAAAATAACAAACCTGTGAAAATTTAGGCTCAATCGGTCATCGGAGTCGGGAGAAAATAATGGGAAAACCCACCCTTGTTTCCGCAAGTTTCCTCGTGTCATGACATGTGTTCAAAATAAATTCGTAATTCTCGATATCGAGAATTGATATTGTTTTAATGCTTTCTCAAAAAGTAAAGCATTTTATGGAATAATATTTCAAAAGAAGTCTTACAGTAAACCCTGTATGTTATCTGTAAATCTGTGAACCCTTTTTTTTTCTGTACCAAAAGTGTATAATGGCTTTAATTCGGTGGATTTGGCACAATACAAAGACTCTGTATATTTATTATTTAATATTATTTGTACTCGGCAGACCCAGATCTCGTTGTACACGTTCCTATCCAATGAGTTTGTTGGCCAGTCCAATATCTACACCAACATCCGACGTGTCAGTACTGTGTTACAGCTCATGCACACCCTCAAGTACTACTATTGGATTGTTAATCCAGAGGATCGAAGCGGCATCACTGCTAAAGGGCTGGGTAAGAGTCTGAAAGGTGTCATGCATGTGGATTCGTATTCTTCCTACTCACGTCTGATTGTCAAATGACAAGGATCTACATGGGTGTTATATGATATCATATTAAAAAAACAAACATTACAGAATTGTTTTTTTTTTTTGCTAACAAGACAGTTGCTGGTAGTGTAAGCACTTTATGTAATCCACCATATGAATACATTAACTGACAAACCTGTAGAAGTTTGAGAAAATAGTGAAAAACCAATTACACATTTTGCATGACATCAATTAAAAAATAAAAAAAATGAATAAAACAGCTCACTGAGCAATGAACTCCAAACGGGAAATTAGTTTTATTTGTTTCTTATCAAATATGACATTTCAGACAGAAATGTTTCAGGGGATGTTTTCTACTATCATCATCATTAGACCGTGTAAGTTTTATGTAAATCTGTGATCTTTGACGTTTTTTTTTTCTTACCAATTCTGTAATGTTCCTTTAAGGATCTGTGAAAATGCATAGAATATCTCTGTGACTTTTCAAGCCTGAAGCCTGTAATTGCTTTACCATTCAAGTGCCGGATGGGGGAACTACAGTAAATAAATGGGAAATAGGATATAGATTGAGGTATGTAAAGAGACTAAGGGTACGTTTGATTAGATTGCTTGGGTTGTCCCTGTTGTGCTCATCCGATACGGGTGAGCCATCGACAAGAGCTATTTGAATGCTCATTCAATGCCTTCTGGGACAGCCGACCGAAACTACCTTTATTATGTGCGTTACATCTGAAAACACTGTGTAGAATAATTGGAGATGTCATTTTGGTATTCTCGTGGTAAAACTGCAATCTTAAAATCTTGTACAAGCTCATGCTGATACAAAAGCACATAGCTTTCCAATAAAAAGTGACTGAGTGTACACAAAGTTGTTGTTGTAGGGTGAAAATGGGTGTCAAACGTCGGCCATTTAGGAAGTCTCTCTTTGTTATACCATGCACCGTGGTCAGACCCAAATGAGCCTTCTCTTTACTTTACTTTACTTTAATCCATCGATACTTGTAGGACAATGCCTGTTCATCGATCGAGGGGTTGTCACGTGCATCTTTCCGTAAAAACATTTGTTTAATCACTTGCAGTGATTCTGTTCATGTCATTTGTTGATCAGTGTCAAATAGGGATGGTAGATGTTTCAAGTGGTTGTCAATGAGTGGGTTACTGGAGTCTGACCCTGGTCAGCCACCACGATAATAACGTCAAAGCTACTCAAGCGCATTGGTGTCAAACCTAGTTCAACCCGAGGAAGCTAACCGAACGAAAAAAATATCCTTGGTTTGATTTGTTTAATTCTTTGGTTACAGACGGACCTCGACCAAGTGCAGAAGATCTTCTTTCACTGAGAGCTCTAATCCTACGCATCACTAAGCAACTGATTCTAAAGGAACGCTCAGCAAATGATGAGGAGCTACAGATTATCTTGAACTATCTTATGACTATTCATGAGGTGGGTGTGGCTAAAAACAATTGCTACTTTGATGATCCTTTGATAATTTGACCCCACAATGTGTTTGACCTTATTTAAAATTGTATGGCTTCTGACTGGCACCCTGAACAAAGTTATGGACAAAATAGGGAGACCACCAACAGTAGGGATAGATAGCTCTGTTGGTGGAGTGCAGGCACGTTCAACCAGAGGTCATTGATTGGTCTAGGTTTTCAGATTTTGTTTCGAAAGTGAGGCTGTTTCCAAATTAGTGGCTATGGCTGCGGCTACGACCGTTGCCTGGGGTTTTGCTAAGGGCGTCCTATACTTCAATGCATGACGACGCGGCGATCCAGCCGTAGCCATAGCCGCCAATTCGGATACGGCCTGAGACTTCATTTAGGAGGGAAATATTTCACAGAAAAACATGGTTCTAGTATGAACTTCATAATCAGTACAAAGCTTACAGACTAAAATCAAACAATGATGTATTTTATCAATACCAATCCTGTATACTACACAGGCATGATATTCTTCCTTTTCCGCATTTTGTTTGCCCTTGGAAAAATCTGAATTTGTTTGATTATCAAGTCCTGAAAGTACTTTTAGAGCATACACCCTGTGTACATGCAGGTCAGTCAAGGATAGAGTGTAATTAGGTTTCTAGTTCCCAGTTACTGATTGAAAGTAATTAAGGTAGCGTCATATAACTGTGTCATATTCCTCTGCTATGTTCAACCAAGGATAGAGTGTAATCGGCTTTCTAGTTCCCAGTTACTGATTGAAAGTAATTAAGGTAGCGTCATATAACTGTGTCATATTCCTCTGCGATGTTCAACCAATGATAGAGTGTAATAGGGGACTTTTGGGACGCTTGGTAGCAGCAGACTTACCAGGTAAAAGCCATTGTTCTCGGTAATGTGCGCATGCTCAGAACTACGTAAACAATGAACATTAACCTGGTAAGTCTGCTGCCACCTAGCGTTCAAAGTCTCCTATTAGCTTTCTAGTTCCTAGTTACTGATTGAAAGTAATCAAGGTAGCGTCATATAACTGTGTCATATTCCTCTGCGATGTTCAACCAAGGATAGAGTGTAATCGGCTTTCTAGTTCCCAGTTACTGATTGAAAGTAATTAAGGTAGCGTCATATAACTGTGTCATATTCCTCTCGGTAATGTGCGCATGCTCAGAACTACGTAAACAATGAACATTAACCTGGTAAGTCTGCTGCCACCTAGCATTCAAAGTCTCCTATTAGCTTTCTAGTTCCCAGTTACAGATTAAAGTAATTAAGGTAGCGTCATATAACTGTCATATTCCTCTGCGATGTTCAACCAAGGATAGAGTGTAATCGGCTTTCTAGTTCCCAGTTACTGATTGAAAGTAATTAAGGTAGCGTCATATAACTGTGTCATATTCCTCTGCGATGTTCAACCAATGATAGAGTGTAATAGGGGACTTTTGGGACGCTTGGTAGCAGCAGACTTACCAGGTAAAAGCCATTGTTCTCGGTAATGTGCGCATGCTCAGAACTACGTAAACAATGAACATTAACCTGGTAAGTCTGCTGCCACCTAGCGTTCAAAGTCTCCTATTAGCTTTCTAGTTCCCAGTTACTGATTGAAAGTAATCAAGGTAGCGTCATATAACTGTGTCATTATTACTTATCTTATCTCTCTTAGGACATCAATCTGAAGGATGTACTGCAGCTCTTACTGTCGCTCCTGGCAGAAAACTCAAATGGAATGGCTGTTGCTTTCGACAGGAAAAATGGCATTAGGTAATATAGCGTTTTATGGCTGAGTGGTCTAGTGCACCAGTCTTAAGTTCTTGTGTTTAAAGGCAGTGGACAATATTGGTAATTGTCAAAGACCAGTCTTCTCACTTGGTGTATCTCAACATATGCATAAAATAACAAACCTGTGAAAATTTGAGCTCAATTGGTCGTCGAAGTTGCGAGATAATAATGAAAGAAAAAAATACCCTTGTCACACGAAGTTGTGTGCTTTCAGGTGCTGGATTTCGAGGCCTCAAGTTCTAAATCTGAGGTCTCGAAATCAAATTTTGAGTAATTACCAATAGTGTCATCAGGGTGTGGGTTAGAATCCCAGTCACGATAGGTGTGTCTTTGAGCAAGATGCTTATAAATGTTTCTCATTGCCCAGGGGTATGGATGGGTACCTGCGAGGGTAGAGGTTGATATTGTGTATGAAAAAGACTTTGTAGCGCTACAGTTGCCCAGGTTGTATACTCCCAGGGAGCTGAGAAAGATTTAAGTAATGTAATGTTAATGGCCCACTGACCAGGGCACTTTCAATCCCCAGCCATGACACTTTTGTCCTTAAGCAAGCAGTTAACCATTGCTTCGTTCTTCGGATGGGACGTTAAGCCGTTGGTCGTATGTGTTATGTTACGCATGTAAAAGAACCCTGTGCACTTATCGAAAAGAGAAGGGGTTCGCCCCGGTGTTCCTGGTCCGATCGGCAGCAAATTGCGCCCACAGCACCTTGTAAAGCATTACATGGTGCTATCAGAATTAGGTCTCATAATTCAAACATAGTACCACATCCAGCAGGGAATACTGTATGTTACAGCGCTAGGAGCGTCACTGGGTGACGGACACGTGCGCTATATAAGAAGCCACAATTATTATTGTTATTAATATTAATGTATAGCACATTGATTTTTTTATTGTAAAATGCTCTGTATAAGAACTAGTTATTAACTATCATTATTAGAGGGTGTATATACTTTTTGTAGGACAAAAAAACACAATGTCCACAGATTTACACTCAACTTACACAGTTTGAAGATAATGATAGTAGAAAGCTTCCCTGAAAATATTACGTGCTGAGGTGCTGTAGTTTTTGGGAAATGAGTAAAACAATGTCATGAAAATAATTTTGGTCTCATGAGACCAAAATTATTTTAAGCATTTACAAACGTATTTTCATTACATTGTTTTACTCATTTCTCAAAAACTACAGCACCTCAGTAAGTAATATTTGAAGGGAAGCTTTCCACTATCATTATCTTCAAACCCTGTAAGTTTAATGTAAATCTATGGACATTTTGAAAAAGTACCCAAATCCTTTAAGCACTAAATTTATTATTGTTTGACTGACTTTTTTGTTGTGTTTTTCGCTTGCACAGAGTGATCTACAAACTGCTTGCGTCCTATGATGAAATAGTACGAGCCATGGCAATCAAAGTTCTGGCACTCTTCTTGAGCCGCCTTCCACACAAGTAAGTCTAATAAAAAAAGAAATAAAAACTCTTGATCGATTTTTGCCCCTTGTGAGACATTTGGTTATTCTTTGTCAATATTTGAGAAAGACTTGTAGATTTTAACAACTTCACAACTGAAGTTACAAAATTTGACTGTGCCTCTGTGGTGTTATTGTTGTGTCTGAACTTTTCGGAACCTTTTGTTTTTGATTTTGCAGGAGGAAGTTGGATTTGATGTATGCTCACAATCTGTATTCTCTACTTGGTGAACGACTGCTATTGACTTCAAACTCCCTATCCATGGTCATGTACAACTGCTTATTTGAGGTACATTTATTTTACCCTGATAAGTTTCTTGCATTTCAGTCAACAGCGCTTCACACTATTATCATCACTTTAAATGTTTTCCTCAGACAATGAATACTTCTTTTTGCTAAACAGCTACTTTGAACACCACTCTGGATCAATTGACACAATTTACTACGAGCTCCAAAATGTGCAAAAGTAATGTTATGAAATCCATACAAAATGCACTAATGATTCTTAAAGTCATGAGCCAACATTATGTTTTCCCCCACTTCTAGCATTCTCTTGGTTTTTTTTATTCCAACTCCAAGGTGCTATTCTCTTTATATTTTTGTTAATCTTTGATTTCTTTCCTTTTTTCCTAGAGCTCATACCAGTTGTCAAATTTCTTTGCGATGATTTGGAGTTAAACCCCAAAATATTTCTAATTTATGCAGTCAGTTTCCATTGTGGTTTGATATTTGATATCTGAATTGATTTATCTTTTACTTGTTATGATCCGACTGTAGTTGTTAACAGAGCGAGTCAGCTTACAGGTAGCTACAGGCAGCCACATCAAACCAGACAAGACCTACAGAGTACTGAATCCCGGTGAGATTATTTTCATTTCTCAATTATTTTTTCCTTTGTTTTTGTCTATATTTGCTTCCAGTCAAGTAGGGGTAAACTGGTGAGGCGGCTGTGACTTCTTTATTTAAAAAAATTATTTTGTATATGAGAAGCATATGTGAAAAATGTTGACTCCTTAAAATGGCCGACTGCAATTTTGAGGCATGTTTGTGTGGATCACGTATTCTACTTTTAAATTATCTATCTAACCAAATGCATTTCATAACAAATGGTTTTAAACGCTTTTCAAAGACCAACTGGAACGATCTGAGGCAACGTTAATGAACAGAAAAAAAAATTGATTCCGACTGAAAGCTGAAAAAGAACTCTGATGGGCCAATCAAATGGTTCACTTAGCTCAGCGTTGCTAGAAAACAAAGATATATGGTACTCAGGAAACACTCTGCTGATCTGTTTAAGAAGATGTTCATGCAAAAGGCATTCGATGGAGTGCATTCCTTCCTCTGTGATCTTGCCAACAAAAGAGACTAATCCAAGTTGCAAGCCATTCTGAACGCATCTCCCTTCTTGTTTTTGTTATTCTCAGGTATATTTCATGTGACTGCTCGTCTGTTGCGTCAGTCTGTACCTAGTGAGGCAACACTAGAGGTCAAGAAACACTTCCTATCTGATATGATTCTACTCTTCAACCAAAGCAGGGAAAACAGGAGGTCAGTAGAAATTATCGTCATTTCTCAGAATTTCACCTCTGTGTTTCATGGTTCATGGTTTGTTTTCTAAAGGCAGTGGACACTATTGGTAATTACTCAAAATAATTATTAGCACAAAACCTTGTAGTTTAAAACATTGTGAGAAATGGCTCCCTCTGAAGTAATGTAGTTTTTATTCACGAATTTGATTTTGAGACCTCAGTTTTAGAATTTGAGGTCTCAAAATCAGCATCTGAAAGCACACAACTTCGTGTGACAAGGGTGTTTTTTCTTTCATTATTATCTCGCAACTTCAACGACCAATTTAGCTCAAATTTTCACAGGTTTGATATTTTATGCATACGTTGAGATACACCAATTACCAATAGTGTCCACTGTCTTTAAATGTTATACAGGGATAAGAAGCTTCAGAATTTTATCTGAATTCAGACTTTTTAAAACTAGTCTGGTGAGGAAAATCAGCTGTTGGTTTTTCAACGAGTAAATAAATCCTGCTCTTTGATCTACTTCTTTTGGGCTGATTCCACTTTTCACAAAAGCTATGTGAAACCTAAACCCAGGGGCTACTAAAAGCTAAAAGGTGGATATATGCCAACATTTCAACATACCTTTCTAAAATGTGGATCCTATTTCAGACATTTTTTGTCAGCAGTGACTCTCCTCTGGTCATAGGCCACTGTTGTTGTACATGAACGGTAATCGCACATTACCCAATTCCTTACATTAGATCGAACATGTACTTCCTTGGCACTGGTGGAGTTAAAGGAATGTTACAGAATTGTTAAAAACAAAAATCGTGAAGATCACAGATTTACATTAAACTTACATGGTCTAAT
The DNA here is from genome assembly GCF_902459465.1 of Asterias rubens. Taxonomy (NCBI): domain Eukaryota; kingdom Metazoa; phylum Echinodermata; class Asteroidea; order Forcipulatida; family Asteriidae; genus Asterias; species Asterias rubens. The sequence continues at coordinate 15,174,824 of NC_047069.1, forward strand.
GATGATGATGATGATAGTAGAAAACATCCCTTGAAATGTTTCTGTCCGAAATGTCATATTTGATGAGAAATAAATAATCTAATTTCGCTTTTGGAGTTTATCACTAAGTGAGCGTTTTATTTATTTTTGTTTTGGCATCAGTGCAATGAAAATTTGTACTAATTTTTTTCACTGTTCTCTCGTGACCCAGATGTCAGTTTATGTATATGATCGATTACATAAAGTGTTAACACTGCCAGCAACTGTTTTGTAATAGCAAAACCAATTCTGTGATGTTCTTTTAATATAGCGTTGTTTTTTCTTTTCTACAGAATTCTGTTGCAGTGTTCCGTTTGGCAGGACTGGATGATCGGCCTTGCCTACATTTACCCCAACAATGAGGAAGAGAAGAAGATAACGGACATGGTCTACTCACTCCTTCGCATGCTCCTCCATCACGCCATGAAGTACGAATGGGGAGGCTGGAGAGTGTGGGTCGACACTCTGTCCATTATTCACTCAAAGGTACGCAAGATGATTCTTGTAGTTGTGTCTCTTTTCATTTATTGAATGTGGTTGTGAAGCTAATGACTCCCAGAAAAGCAAACTTAAAGGCAGTGGACACTCTTGGTAATTACTCAAAATAATCATTAGCATAAACCCTTACTTGGTAACGAGTAATGGGGAGCTGTTGATAGTATAAAACATTGTGAGAAACGGCTCCGTCTGAAGTAACGTGGTTTTCGAGATAGAAGTATTTTTCCACGAATTTGATTTTGAGACCTCAGATTTAGAATTTGAGGTCTCGAAATCAATCAGCTGAAAGCACACAACTTCGTGTGACAAGGGTGTTTTTTCTTTCATTATTATCTCGCAACTTCAATGACCGATTGAGCTCAAATTTTCACAGGTTTGTTATTTTATGCAAATGTTGAGATACAGCAAGTGAGAAGACTGATCTTTGACAATTACCAATAGTGTCTAGTGTCTTTAAGCACTGTACTAGCCAAGAACCCAATGAAGAAAAGTAAAGGAAAGCAAGTTTCAGTTTTAGCTGGGTGGACACACTTTTGATTATCCACTTGAAGGTACGCAAGAAATTTTTTGTAGTTATGATCTAGTTCACTGGACCCAAGCTCTGGTGTTGAGTGTGGATTAGAATCCCGGTCATGACACTTGTGCACTTGAGCAGGGCACTTAACCATAACTGATTCGGTAAAAGTTGTGGAGGTAGTGCATTTTGCTCTACCAGCCAGGCTCCTGGTGGATGATTACCATGCCTACATCTTTACAGTTAAATAAGGGGATAAAGGCCGAGTCACACTGCAGCGATAACACAAACGATAACGATAACGACGCAAAGAGAACGCAGTCTATTGGTTTAATTGCTCCACGCAGAATACGCCCAAGCTTATTCAACCAATCGAGGGCGTGCATTTTAATCGTTCTCGTTTTCGTCCCCGTTATCGGGGCCTGTGTGACCGGGCCTTAACCCTGTTTCAGCCCCAGGGAAGTAGGTGGCAACATTCCCCTGGTGGCAGTGAGTTGATTCGGGTTGACAGCCCAAAGCAGTTAAGTATAGCTCTCACCTTGAAGTGGCATCCGGCCTGCTGATTTTAGGCGATCTCTCTTTAACAAAAATAAAAAAATAAAAGCACCAAAGTCAGACCCTACCTTTAATCATGTACTTTAAAATTACCTATTTCAGGTATCTTTTGAAGATCACAAGCAGGAGCTTCTGAAAGCCTACAACCATTACCAGAACTCCCAAAGCGGCGATGGAGCTGCGAGTATCTCAGCATCCATTAATGCTGCTCAGTTGGAGGATGGTGTCTTCCATGAAGATTCCATCAGTCCACTGGCAGCCATGACGGGGGGATACGCTGAGGGTCAGACAGCTGAGGGGGTTAAAGGCGAAAGGTGAGAAGGCAGGACGATCGCTATGTAGATGGAGAATGAAAATTAGCTTAGCTTAGTCAACATGTCAGCTAAACCTTGTTTTTTTTTCTTTTTTTTTTTCTATTCATACAACAAATAATTTCAATTGATAATGGGCCTTAAATCATTCCTTAAACTATCTCAGCTCCGCATGTACCAAAATTTGATTGATAAACAGGAGACAAAGATATGAATGGGGGTGTCATCAGAGAGGACAAAGCATTCTGTGGTGGATCACCTACATGTACAATGTAAGAATGCTGTCAAATAAAAAATACATAAACACAACCTACTTATGCAGCATACAGTAACAGAGTCCAGCTTTCTCTTGAAGACGAAGTGAACATGAAATAACTGGCCCCAGGACAGCGGTCCAGTAAATTCGGAGCCCTGATTATAGTAGTAAAATTGAGTATTTTATCTTACTTCCAGTAAACCAGAAGCCAATTCAGAAGACACAGACGAGCATTTCATCAGTGAAACGCTTGACAGTGTGATTAATGATGTCATCAAGATAGTGGATGGCAAGAGTGCCCTCTTGGGGCAAGAATCAGAGAGGGATGAAGGTAGCGACGAGACACCTCAGGAGGCAGCGGCAACAAGTGGCAATGACAAATCCCCAGAAGAAGAGTCTAGCAAGGTAGGTGTAATTTCTTTTCATTTCAGTTTTTGTTTCATTTGCTCTGGTTGTGAAGGCATAAACTCTCAAAAAGGCAAACCCACTCCATCAGGAAGGGACTGAAAACCCAATCCATTAAGTGCCCCACCCTGCCGTGATTCGAACCAGGGTCCTAGAGGTGGGAGGCGAGGAAGGATACCACTAGGCACCATGTCTTTATACACCATGAGCAGCTGTCTAGTTGATTGTAGGGCCATCACAAATTTTATCCAGTGCCTTTAATCTTGATGCAAATTTAATTATATTAAATATTAAGCTCTGTTATGGATTCTTCGTTCTTAAATTCATTCAGTTATTTTTGATTTAAATCTCAAGGAAATATCTGACCAAACAGCCAGTATTGCAAGCTCCGACTCCACAGCGACTAGCTCCACAGCCTCCCACCCCAACCCCCTCGCTGCCAATCAACTCCCGACAGCCCAGGGGGCAACTCACGTACCTGGCAGTGGCAGGAGCCAGTGGCTACCACCAAAGAACAAGCCGCAAGACGATGACCAGGCATCCCTGGGCAGACAGAGTTCTAGATTCTTCAGTCCCGGTCCTCACCAAGCACCTTATCGTATTCCTGAATACTCCTGGTCTAGTATGCATCAGAGGATGATGTCCGATCTACTGTTTGCCATCGAGACTGATATACAAGTTTGGCGCAGGTGAGAGCAAACTGAATGTGATTCATAATAATATTAATATTAACAATATAGGTATTTATATAGTGCCTTTAACACAGATCAAAGTGCTGAACAATAAATGAAACAAGAACAAAGCGAGAAAAGAGAGAAAAAACAGAACAACGAAGGATTAATGACGAGGCTGATTGAAGAAGTAGGGTTTTGAGTTTTGTTTTGAAAATGGCAGTAGAAGATGACTCCCTGATGAGTTTGGGTAATTTGTTCCATTCCTTCGGCCCAGCCAGAGAAAAAGACTTGGAGCCGGCAGATCGATTGGACTCTTACATGTATAAAGCGCTTTATCACACCCCAAGGGGCACATCAAAGCGCTTAGTATTTTTTTCATGCAAGGTATGTGGAGCTACATTTTGAAGCATGAGACCTATTTCTTTTAGCTCAATGGTTTTACAAGGTGATTTGGCACTTTATGCAGCCGATCAAACCAAGAACACCGGGGCGGACCCCTTCTCTTTTTGAATGGTCCAGTGCGCAGTGCATACGCTAGACCATCCCAGCACCTTTGAATTAGATTTTCAAGATTGAAATCATGGAGTAATACATTTTATAATTTTTTTTTTTACCCTTACACCAACGTTTATTTGAAAGCCATTGGACACTTTCGGTAAACAGTACTGTCCAAGGCCCACACTTCCTGTATCACAACTTATATATAAAATAACAAACCTGTGGAAATTTAGGCTCAATGGGTTGTCGGAGTCGGGAGAAAATAATGGGAAAACCCACCATTGTTTCCGCACGTTTCGCCGTGTCATGACATGTGTTTACAGTAAATCCATAATTCTCGCTATCGAGAATTGATAATTGTGTTAACGTTTTCTCAAAAAGTAAAGCATTTCATGGAATAATATTTCAAGAGAAGTCTTTCACCATTACCTACTGTAAACCATGTAAGTATTGTAAATCTGTGAATTATTTTTTTTTTTTCTGTGCCGAAAGTGAAACAAAAAGCACTGTACCCGAGTTCTTCAGGCAAATCAATCGGATGGGATTTGAACCCACTACATTTTTCCCTGATGTAAAACATCTATTAATACATTGTGTAGTCTGTCGCAAGTAGTCATACTGTTTTTTATATTGTTTTTTTTTGTGGTTATCTTTATACGTTGATACCCCACCACGCAATACCTCAAAACCCATCTACATGTACCGTTTTTGTTTTGTTTATCTTCAGCAATAACACAAGAACTGTTATCGACTATGTGAATGCCGCAGAGAATACCATCTTTGTTCAGAATGTGACTCAGATGGTGTCTCAGATCATGGATAACCTCATCTATTCATCAGGAGGTATACTCCCAATGCTCTCCTCTGCAACATCAAGAAGTGTAAGATTTTTTAATATATCATCATAAAATGTAGAGATTTAGAAAGTCTATCTAATTAAATTTCAATTGATCAGTATGAAAAAAACCAAATAGTTCTGTAGCCCACTTGAGCTTGTTCAGACGTAAGAATGAATTATAATGAGTAAACTTCTGCGTATATCCTTTCAAATCTCTATTGAGAGCAATGGTGGCTCTAAAAAGATTTGTTGTGGTCTTGACGTTTCAAACAGAAGCTGTTTGTCTTCAGATGTGTTGAAGACATTTATGGGATAACAGGCATCTGAAAAGACAGAGCAAAACTCGGGGAATAAACACAAGTTCTCTTCTTCTTGAGTGTGTAGCGAAATATAAAATTTGTTTGGCACACATGATCAGTGTTTTATTTGCACAGCTGCCCTGACAATTCCCTGAAAATAGACCAATCTTTCCATGTTCTGCTAAACAAAATTTGAAAATCTCCCTGATGATGGAAACTTATTCCCTATTTTGTTGAATGTAAATCTAAATATCTCCCTAATTGTTAGACAAAATCTCCCTGGTTATGGAAACTTCTTTCCTATTTTGATGAATGTAACTCTAAATATCTCCCTAATTGTTAGACAAAATCTCCCTGGTTATGGAAACTTCTTCCACATTATGTTGAATGTAACTCTAAATATCTCCCTGATTATTGTACAAAATCTCCCTGATTGCAAGCTGCAAATGTTATAAGCTCTGCATATTCCTGATTGACTTACAATCAAAAAGTTACATTTGGGTATTTACTTATTTTGTGTTTAATTTCATTGATGTTTATTTATTCATTTGACATTCCAAGGGTCATCTTCTAATTGCCAATCCTCTGTACTATCGTTGGTGGCATGTAAGTCTTGCATGGGTAATCATAGTGTGAATGCAAGAAGACATTTGTTAGACTCAACAAATGTTTGGTATAATGACTTGATTTGGCAGAATTTACTGCTTAAAATTTTGATTCCTCAGGCTGTAGAGACAGTTTCTATGTCAACTTGGTTGGGTGGTTGGGTCGATGTAGTGGTATCTTTTGTCACCATCCACCTCTAGGCACCTTGTGGATGTGGTTTTAAGTCCCTACCTGACTGCGATGGTTTCCCCTCAAATTATTCTCTGGGGTTCTCTCCCACAAACTGAAACTTCCTTCCTTGTCTTCTTTCCATTGGGTTCTTGGCTAGTACAGTGAATAAGTTCTCTTTACTGAGAGACCTTGGCTTCACAACAAGGGGCAAGCTTTGCAGTTGCTTGCCCCGAATCATGTGCCATATCGATGTCTCTATAGTCTGAGGAATTCAAAATCAACGCCAGGCCATTAGAAAAATTGTTATTCAAATTCAAGGGGTAACTTTTGTCTTAGCAAGCCATTGTACCAGACATTGTTCAAATCTAGCTCACAATTAGGAGAAGAGCATGTTGGAATGAGCCTGATAGAGACAATGAGGTTGTAGAGTGTCACGGCCGAGTGGTTAAGAGCATCGAATTCAAATTCTGATGCCAAGTCACCGGAGTGTGGGTTCGAACCCCGGTCGTGACACTTGTGTCCTTGAGCAAGATACTTTACTTTAATTGCTTCTCTTCACCCAGGGGTATAAATGGGTACCAGCGAGGGTAGAGGTTGAAATTGTGAATGATAAAGCCTTCTGAGCGCCACGGCAGCTCAGGCTGTTTACTCCCTATTGGTAGCTGAGAAAGATTACATGGATGTTATTGGCCCATTGACCAGGGGACTAATGTAAAGCGCATTGATACGGTTTACTGTGAAATGCACTATATGAGAATTTGTTATTATTATTATTATATTATAAGCAACAAAAATGCTAAGGCTTATTTTTTTGAATGAAGATAATGCACTATTTTGCTACAAATGATTGTTTACTTCATGTTGGATGACATCTTTGTCAGCCAAGTTTTACCAAACTGAATTATGAAGGCCAATTATGAATGTGCGGAACAATTTTGAAAGGTCCTTTTTTGTTTTTTTGTCAGTTGATTGGCTGATGTATAATTACACCCTGGGACAATCCCTTATGTAGCATGCACAGGCATTAACCTGGAATGGAGACTGGCATGTATTTTTGTTTCTCATCCTTTTGAGTTTTAAGTTTTGCTAACTAATGAAAGGCCATTGTTCACCACTGTATAACATCTTAATAACTTACTTGTATCTTAATACAGGATGAAATATTTGCCTCTTAATACAGGATGAATTTTGAAATATGCAGCATGTGTGATGAGACCTAACTAACGACTCAAAAGCCAAGTTGCTTTAAAGAGGGGGCTTCAAGGTCAAACTCAGTTCTGTGATCCACCCATTTTCTAATAGACAGAGTCCTAATGAAAATGTGGGGGGTCGGGGAATTACAAGTCTTTAACCTCTAACCTCATGTTAAAAAAGTGTAAAGTGCAGTGGTATTTGATAGCCTTTGAATGAATTTTTTTGTCAAAATCCAAAAACATTCGATGACATCACATTTCAAACAAGCGCTCTGTACATTTGTGTGCAGAGAATTTTGAGTTCAATCCTAAATTTAAATGATGTTCAATCAAGAAGGCATTGAATGGTACCCTTTGACTGGTGCACAAAATTCTCTTTAGAATGAACAGACTCATTTGTTATTGATGTCCGATGACGTCATGTATAAAAATTCACTCTAAAAGAGTATAAAATTTAAAAAAATGACAATTTACACCATTTTAGAAACTTTTCATGAGGATTCTATCTATTGGAAAATGAGAACATGTACATCTCAAACCCCCAAATTTAACTTAGAGACCCTCTTTAAAGTTTTGTTTAATAATGTCAATCTTGACACAAAGTAATTTGTTGTCTCTACAGCATGAGCCAGACGTGATTGAGCCTACACAAGGCCTACCGCTAGAGGTTGGGATATCCTTTATCAATCGTATCATGAACTTGGTAGACGTCCTGGTGTTTGCGAGTAATCAGAACTTTGGAGAGCTAGAGGTTGAGAAGAATATGCCACGAGGAGGTATCCTGAGACAGTGCCTCAGACTCAGTGAGTTTTATTTCACTGCATAATTTCATACATTATTATTTGTTATTATACTATTAATGGTTTATTCTAATCTGAATAAAAAACAACCAAAAGGTTGACAACATTAAAATTTACAAAGTTTTTACACAGTTATGAAAAATGGAATTAACAATAAACAGACAAAATCTATACACAAACACACAAAGTGTTTTTTTCCCCCCAAAAGCCTCTAAGCTCAACAACCCAGTTGGTTGAGCACTGGCATGTTAATCTGGAGGCCGCAGGTTTGCAGGTTCGAGTCCCGCTCTGGGCATTTTTCCCCCTGTCACCCCAAAAGCGTTAATATACCACACACACAGAGATCCATTTCATTTAACTTGGGAACATGTTTTTGTTTATTATTTAGTAAGGTTTGCGGTAACACCATGTGGTGATAATCTCTAATTGAGTTGGGGGTGTTCTGAAAAGAACTGTAGGTTTCAACTCGAAGTTTTGATCAGTATGCTCTGATCGTCTTCTGGAGAAATATTTATTTATTACCGCGAAATAATATTGGATAGTCCTGTCCAATAGCATAAATTTGTGGACTCTGGCAGTCATTGAACCCAAATTTTCAGCTTTGTTTCTGAATAAAAGTTCCCGCCTGTTTATTGTTTATACAACTTTTAATCTGATTTGTTCTAAACAGCTACCTTCTGTGCCATCCGTAATGTCTTGGAGTGTCGCTTCAGGACGCAGCCCTCGCCAAACTCCAGCCATGTCAGCTTGAGCAGCATCAATCTCAGTGAGCCTACCAGTCCAACCGGTCGCATCCAAACTCTCATTAATGCTACTCAGCCGTCAGCAAGGGTAAGGTTTAAGGGTCGAAAGTCAACTCATGTCTCAATGAGTAGTCGAGGATAAGGTTGAATGACGTGAGATACTAATAGCAATCAAGTTGTCTGTTTTAAGAGACGGCTATTTTGAAGGATTTTAAAAGTGTTCATACTTCCTGCGAATGCGAATGCCAATGCGGCATTAATTTTGACGTTACATGGCCGTTTTTTTCGCAGCGAATGTTTCTCAGGAGTTGAAGAAAGTTCAACTGTTTGTGAAATATTCATTGTGAAATTGTGATGCTAAAGTAGTTTCGCATTTGCATTTGCAGGAAATATGAACCGGGCTTTACTCTAGTTGATTCACGATGCATCTCAATAAAAAAGCTGCACGTATGAAAAGTAGATAAGCGTGTACTAGCTGGGTATGGCAGGCATGAAATTCTTCGTCTGTTTTCCAATTATCTTGCCTGATTAGTCTATTACAGCTTACACCATGTGTACATGTAGGTCAGTCTTTGTACTGGACAATTTTTTTCAAAATTGTTTCCTCAAACTAATTATCATGCCTTGTATGGGTTGTTTGGTGAAATATCAAAAACAAACGTTCGTTTTATTCAGTCTAGTCTGAATAATAGGGAGATTTCTTTTGCTTTAAAATGAAAGTATGTCAGCAAAATCATTAGAGTACATTTTAGAAAATTGCAGACCTCAACTAGATTTGACCAAAGTAAAGAATGAAGAGAATTGTTGGAAGATAGCTCCGTAATCATCTCATTGCATGTGTGTGATTCCAATAGATAGATAGTTCCCAAATAGACGCCATCTTTACGGGCAATTTGGATGTTGCCGTTGAGCTGTGTAAGGCGTTACTCTATTTAGCGGAGTGGCTCAAAGACTAATCTTGCACAGAAATTTGAACAAACTCCTTGGTGTCTCACACAAAGTTGATGCGCTCGACATGCTAACATGTGTAAAGTGCAGAAGGGAACCAGTGACACTATAGCGAAAAAGCAGAAGGCAATGGAAGTATTGAATAATGTACCGATGGTAGACTACACTTCCAAACAAGTTGTTTGAGTGATTGCGCATGTATGTTGCTGTTCAGTTGTCAATCATGGGTCGACTAAAAAGTGTACCTCAAACTTGCTTATACATGTAGTTGTTCGTACAAGAAATAGTGAATTTGCCCGTAAAGATGGCCGACTGTTTGACGTCTTGTGGGAACTATTTATTGTCATCACTGATCAGTCCTCATTCATTCATGATAACCGTCCTACCCACTCCACGTCAGTAACAAACACATGCACACCCTAATGACAAGGAATGATTTTAGAGTTGGCGTTTTATTTTGTACTAATTTTATAAGTACCCATTAGAACTCTAACTGCTAAGTAGTCCACCATGTCCCTAAAAATGACAATCGATAACAACAGATGGACAACTAATTCCAACTTTTTTTATTTTGTTTGATCTAATCGTTCTGGTTTAAACATCAATATCCAAGAACCACATAAATGATTGAATCACACGTCTATTGGTTTCAGAGTAGTTTCATTTTGTCCCTTCCATACTCTCTTAAAGCCATTGGACACTTTCGGAACAGAAAAAGTTCACAGATTTACAAACAACTTACAGGGTTTACAGAAGGTAATGTTGGAAGACTTGACTTGAAATATTGTTCCATGAAATGCTTTACTTTTTGAGAAAACATTAAAACAATATCAATTCTCGATATCGAGAATTACGGATTTATTTTAAACACAAGTCATGACACGGCGAAACGTGCGGAAACAATGGTGGGTTTTCCCGTTATTTTCTCCCGACTCCGATGACCGATTGAGCCTAAATTTTCACAGGTTTGTTATTTTATGTATAAGTTGTGATACACGAGGTGTGGGGGCCTTGGATAATACTGTTTACCGAAAGTGTCCAATTGCTTTAAATTACCTTTACTCAAAAAATGAATGACCATACAAACTTACTTGGTAAGCAGCACTGCACCTGTTGATAATGTATAGTATTTTGAGAAATAATTCCCTTTAAAGGAATGTAGTTTTAGAGCGAGGGATTCACAAATCATTTCAATCTGAGAAATATTTTTAGCATGAAACATTTCTCAGATTGTTTCTCGGGTTACTCGTCTTGTTTGGACAAAACCGCTTAAACATTACATTTGACTAATCATAAAACGAAATCGTATGACCCTTTTCAGTAGCATTCGATTTCACACGAAATAGAATAGCTTGGTGGTTAAATTGGCTGCTCATTTGCCGAAATTGACCGAGAAAACCTATATCATTAATAGTGGATGCTTTTTTTTTTTTTAGAAAACATAAGAGCTTTTGCTTTGTATGGTTTACATGCATATTTCTTTATTTCATTTACTTAATTAATCTTATTTGCTGCCCACAAACTCAGTATACACACTCAGTTTAATAACTCGGTATACAGATCAGTCTTTGCAAATGAAAAGTCAAGAATTTTTTGCACCTTTCATAACTTACACAAATAACAATCAATTGACCTCACCCATTTACTCAAACCATCACAGAGACTTTTTTGTTGTTGGGATAATTAAGTCCAGCAGAGTTTTTATATCATAAAATATAGATTGTTTACATAGGAACAAGGTGGATTGTGTTTAGACTCCAAAAGTTAAGAGAGGTTTCCGGTAACACCATGCAACCATCGGTTCTTTTCAGAACCAACACAACTCAAAAGAGATTTTAACATGGTGCAACCGCAAACCTCTCAAAGTTTCAAAAACCCACTCAAAAGGTTGTGGAATCTTTGGAGACTTTAGGAATGTCTTTAGAATTTCAGGAAACCTGATTTACTGACCTGACTTGTCTTTAATTAATGTCTTAACAAACGGACGCACACAGCCTATTGGTTTAAAACTAACGGCAGGCGCCCGGAAAAGGGTGAGCATATATATGTCTCTCCTTAAGTTAACCTTAATTTGACCCAGCTGCTAACAATAATTGATGCAACAATTCAAAAAAGTTGTTTAAATTTGGCTGGTTTTTCTTACCCATTCCCATACTAGCTTCGCCCGAATCCATTTTTTAGCTGTGGTGTATAAATGTCCATTGGAAGATGTTGGTTATTTTGTACCTGTATTGAAAATCTTTAACTTTATGAACTCTTTCTGAAACTTTTTTTCTCTGAATCTATTTCCACAATTTTGTCAGACTGTGTTATTATGAAACAACTCAGTTTTCATGCATGATGTTATATAGTGTATGATTTTGTTTTGTTTTCCATAGTTATGCAATCATCTGCACGGATGTGCCATTAAACTGGATCGAAATTAGCTTCTTAATAAATTTACCATTTGAAAAACAAGGTTCATGATGGATTTTCCCCCTGATTTTGTTGAATTGAGGCCCATAACCAGTTTTTAATTTTTATTGGTGAGGGAGAGGCTCGAATATGAAAGAAATTGTACATTGGTTTGTCACGCAGCGGTTCAAGGAAAAGTCTGAGGGGATGTAAACACTATGTCAAAACAATTTGGGGGATTTTGTTTTTTTTTGGGGGGGGGGGGTTAGATGGATGTCAGGGGGCGTCTTCCCCCCACCCCTCCCAGTTATGGGCTCGAATTCATTTCTTTAGAAAGGCTCACCAGACTTGAAAGGAAGATTTGAATCTATAACACAAAAAGAACTTACACTTCCAATGCCAAAAGCATACAATATAACAGCATTGAATTCCCCCACATGAGATAAAGCACGTAAAGTTTGCTGCCTTGTGTGTGTGTCATATTCTCATCTGCATGTTGACTCCGAGTTCCCATCCGATTTTCATTTTCTCCATTTTTTGTTTGTTTTGCATTTTCTATCATTTTGTAGTTACAGGGAAAGTATTCATCGGTTATGAAGGTATAATGCACATCATCATACTCTCCTATTTTCTCTTCTTTAGTTCGTTGGATTTTCATTTATTTTTTCCCCTCCACTTGTTGGATTAGTTTTATTCGGTGGATTGAACACTAATGTCTTGCCGCCGAAAAATATTAATCTCATCATGATTAACCGTATTTCATAAATTTCATAAAAACACCTTCCTCTATTAACCAAATCATCTTCATCACATACATGTACCATCCTAGTTTGTACCCATTTTGTGTATCCATGGTTGGCTAGTGCTAAAAGCGCTCGCCTCTCACCACTGTGGCCCTGGTTCGATTCCCAGCTAGGGCCATATGTGAGTAGATTTGTGCATTGGTTCCCGCCTATGCCACAAGAGTTTGCTTTCCTCCCTCCAGAAAAAACATATGGGTCGATATGGCTTGCTGCCAAAAGGCACCTTTAAAACATGCTTGTGGTTTGAACACAATGTAGCTGGGTTTTGCACTTCAGCTTCACAGCTGCATTGAGGATGATTTGCCTTCTGTATTGTGATAATAAAAGCTTAAAATACAACAAAAATTACACGTGCTACACATGAAATAAGCATTTATGTCATTTACGTTTTTTAAGATCAATACAATAGAACAATAGCTTTTTCGTTGTTATGCAAATTTGACTTTGGTGATGAGGGGGGCGGGTAGAGCATTCAAATAATTGATGTTTGGACTTAATTCTATGTATGCAAAAAATAGTTAATGGCCTGACGTTTCGACCCTAGCAGAGTCTTTCTCTATGTATAATACATTTCTTCAAGGGAACCACCCCCTTGATGTCTGTGTATTTATGTTACCGGATCTGCAGGTTTAACAAATTGAAATTAAAGACAATGCGCAGATTTTGTGTAGACTTTGTTGACTTTGGTTGAAGCACTGAACTGTTTTACATTGTACATGTTTTTCTGTATATAAAAAAAACCGAACTATGATGTATATTGCACTCTTTGGTTGTTGAAGTATTTTTGGCAACTTCAGTCATTCCGGTGCAGATAGATATATACTTTTTTATGCCTAGAAATAACCTACAGCACCCGCAGCAAGTGCTGTGGTGCCTTGTGCTTTTGCTGCGGATGCCCCTTTCCAATACATATTTCCTCATAGAAGTGCCTCTTATCGGAGGAAATTGCTGTGCCCCCTTCAAGAACGAAATTCAAAGACTGCATTAAAGGCAGCGGACACTATTGGTAATCACTAAAAATAATTATTAGCATAGAACCGTTCTTGGTGACGAGTAATGGGGAGAGGTTGATGGTATAAAACATTGTGAGAAACGGCTCCCTCTGAAGTGACGTAGTTTTCGAGAAAGAAGTAATTTTCCACGAATTTGATTTCGAGACCTCAGATTTAGAACTTGAGTTCTCGAAATCAACCATCTAATTGCACACAACTTCGTGTGACAGGGGTGTTTTTTTCTTTCCTTATTATCCTACAAGTTCGATGACCGATTGAGCTAAAAAAATTGCAGGTTTGTTATTTTATGCATATGTTGAGATACACCAACAGTGAAGGCTAGTCTTTGACAATTACCAATAATGTCCAGAGTCTTTAACTATTGCTAAATGTTGAGCACAACTATCGGTTTTCTTGAGTCAAATCAACCGCCATGATATGGATAATACCGATATGCTTGCTGAAACATTTAAAGGGCACAAGCGGTTTCTTTCCTCGCCTTCCACTTCCAGGACACTGCTTCGAATCCTGTGCGGGTCACTACATGGATTGGGTTTTCAATCCATACCTGACGGCTTGGGTTTTGCCCTTAAATAATAATCTGGGGTTTTCCTCCCTCATCTAAAACTGAAACTTCCTTCTTTGCACTCTCTCCACGTGCTCTTGACTAGATTGATTAACTTTGCTTTTTTTGAGAATTCCTGGCTTCAATACCATAATTAAAAGACAAAGCAAAACAAAAACACTCAATGATGCCCTGCTTTGGTAAAAAATGGTCATTTTATAAGCAACAATTAATTCTGAAGCTTTTATCTTTTATTAATGGGGTTCGTTGCTAGTATAGAGATTAAAAATTTGCTGAAGTTTGAGAATCCTTGGCGTCACTACCAGAATTAAAAAACACTCTATCGTGATCTTTTGTGGTAAAAATGATTGTTTCAAAACCAACATTTAATTGAGCCACTTTTAAAATTATCTCCATCTTCTCTCAAGGGGTTCTTGGCTAGTAGAGTGATAAAAAGTTCGCTAGGTTCTAAAAATCATTGGCTTCACTACAAAAAGCAAACTCTAGCGTGCTCTGCTGTGATAACAATTTATTGGTTCATAACCAACAATTAATTGTGGCATTTTTAACATTATCTCCATCTTCTCGCAAGGGGGTTCTTGGCAAGTAGAGTGATAACAAGTTCGCTTAGGTTCTAAAAATCATTGGTTTCCCTACCAGATTAAAAAAAAAATAATAATAATAAAAAATAATAAATAATAAAATAATAATAAAAACACTCTGCTGAGCTCTGCTGTGATAAAAAGTTTTGCATTTTATAACCTGGGCCCAATTTCATAGAGCTGCTTAGCCACAATAATTTGCTGAAGCAAAATATTCATTGCTTAGTAAAATCAGATTACCGGCCAAGACTCCACTCAATTGTTATGATAAGTGAACAACAGCTAAATACCAGTCACAAGCAATGTATATGGCATGAAATTTTGGCCAGTAACATGTGTAAAATAAGCGAGCTATTTGCGTGCTTAAGCAAATTTTTTTGCTTAAGCAGCTCTATGAAATTGGCCCCCGTAATTAATTCTTGTCTTCTATTAATGGTTTTTTTTGCTAGAAAAGTGAATCAAAGTTTGCTTAAGTTTGAAAAATCCTTGGCTTCACATACAGAATTAATAAATAGTCAATTTTTATAAAATCAATCTTATACACAATTGGTCCTTATAACCAACAATTAATTGTGCCACTTTTAAATTTTTCTTTGTAAAGCTAATTAACCGAAGTTTGATTTTTTAGGGTAAAGATCCTGATGTGTGTTTTTTTTTCTCTCTGGTGTATTGTGTTTATTTTAACCTGGTTATATTTTATCATGGTTGCGTTATATTAACCAGCTTCACACTGCACAGGGCACTTCTCCTCAGCTTCACACACTTTGCACCTCACCAAGTCTCTAACAAGAATTAATCCTCATTTTTTTGCAAATAACATCCAAAAAATTCGACTTTTTGTTTTTTTCTAAAGTGTCATTGTTTTTCCCTCCGAATTGTGATTGGTTAGAATATCGTGGAGCACCTGGCTGGCCCGATGTCGCCCATCAAAGATCTCGGGCGGTTATTGCAAGATATGGACGTTCATCGACTGAGGGCAGTTGTCTACAGAGATGTGGTGGGTTTTTATTCTGTGAACTCTTTTTTTTCCTTTCCTTGGTCAGTCTTTGTGTGTGTTTTAAAAAGTGGGCTTCATGATCATATTCAGGTTTGTGATTCACCCATTTCTTGGGAATACAATGTATAAGTTCAAGCCTCATTTGAGATTGGTGTAAAACCGCATTTTATTTACGAATTTTGTCAAAATCATATCGTATTTTAAATACATGGGTCTGTACATTTTTTTACTAAATTTTAAAAACATTTATTCCGGAATTTTGATGATGTTCAATCAAAACAGCATTAAATTTGACGCTTTGTCTGATGCACAAATTCCTCCTTAGAATGAACAGACCCACTTTTTTGTTGACAAAAAATTCAGTTGATTATTCCAGCATATTTTAAATACTGTTTTAAGATTGTTTTCAGGTTCATTCCCCTGAATTCATTCTCATAGTAAGATTTAAATATTTTTTGAAATGAAAAGATTTTCCTTCTTTTGTAATTTTGTGTGTTCTAATTCTTTTATCAGGAGGAAAGCAAGCAAGCCCAGTTCCTTGCCCTTGCCATTGTCTACTTCATCTCCGTTCTCATGGTCGCTCGTTACCGTGACATCCTAGACAACGAAGTGGGATCATCAACGCCATCCTCGCGCTCACGCCAAAACTCCCTCCGCCAGCAGCCTAGCCACGCAGCCAGCAGCCAATCTCTAGCCTCGGACACACCATCAGAACACCGAGGCACACAGACGGTCTTAACACGCCTCGCGAAGAAGCCGTCAATTAAGGAAGAACCAAAGAAGGAGGCAATGCCCAAACCGGAGGTCATGAAGGAGAAGGAGGGTAATTCGACGGAGGAAAGTAGTTTGGCTGGTACTCCCCAAGAGAAGCCATCCACAGAGAATGGTGAGCTTTAATCCTTCCTTGTACTATATTTTAGTGATAAAGTGATCCTATGGGCACATTAATTGTTTACAGTTTTTATTTTATTTTATGTTATTGTGAAATGTGCTATATAAGAACTAATTATTATTAAAGAGAACCCCTTCTCTTAACGATAAGTGTACTGGATTCTTTGACGTGTATTACACAATACATAAGACCTGCGGCTTTATGTCCTATCCAAATAACGAAGCATTTATGGTTTAGTGTCTCGTTTAAGGACACAAATATTAAAGACCAGGGCCCAGTTTCATAAAGCCTGTAAGCACTAAAATTTGCTTAGCATGAAATTTCTTCCTTGATAAAAACAAGATTACTAACCAAATTTTAATTTGTTGCATATTGCTTGTTACTGGCTTTCAGCTGTTGTTTGCTTAATCTGGAAAAATCACGTGGAAATTTGGTTGGTAATCCTGTTTTTATTAAGGAAGAAATTTCATGGTAAGCAAATTGTTGTGCTTACAGGCTTTATGAAATTGGGCCCATGACTTAAACCCACATTCTGCTGGTCAGAAAAACCAAAGCTTGAGTGCAGTGCACCTGCACATTTAAATTCTAAAAAGATGGAGCAAGCAATGCATATGGTTTAAACAGAGGTGCTATGAATTTTGTTGATGTAAGCTGCATTAATGTGTCGTTAATATTCATTGGACAGATTTCACTGAAAAGATTGAGACACCAAAGCCTGACAATCAGCCGCCCCCGGTAATCAAACCAGGCACCCCACCTCAGAGGGACAGCGACACGGTTCAAGAAAAGATTCCAGACTCAGATGAACCTCTAACATCCAAAGACGCTCCCGATGTGGACAACAGGGTCATCGAAGGAGAAGCAGAAATCTCACAGACCGGAATGGAAGAGGACGAGCTTCAAAAAGAGAAACGCATCATAGAAGCCGTTCAGGAAGAGACAATAGAGGGCGCTGTTAATTCCTCCAAGGATCTTTCGCCGGAGCCGGAGAAGGAGTCGATGGATGTGAAAAATGTCGAAAACGGGAATAAGGAGAAGATGGCGGAGGAGATCCCATCAAAGGAAACGGCTGAAGATAACAAGGAGGACAAAGAGCATTCTGTCGCCGTTGCCCGACCCACTCAAGAAGGGCAAGGCAAGGAGCAAGGCGATGCGGGTGCCCCTGAGAAGGCTGAAGTGAGGCAGTTGAATGGCAAAGTGGAGATGAACGGTAGTGCTCCTAATGGATCGGCACAGTCTAGTCCGGATGAGGGTGGTGATGCGAATGGAGCTGCGGGACCCTTGAATACAGCCTCGATCTCGTCTATTATTATGGCCTCGGAGAAAGTGGGTAAGTTTCTCATATAACAAATGTGCAATACCCCCTTGAAACATTTATGTGTCATGGTTTACCCCCTACCTAATGTGTCTTCTTGATGCTCTGGGAATCTCAGGAATTCTTTAGAGGATTTTAGGCGAGTGGGGGGGGGGGGGCAAACTTCTGTACAAGAGGAAAAGAGTATGGGAACGTTAGGGGGAAACCCTCTGCCACATATCTGGCATGGTATACCTGCCTAGTGATTAGCAGTAAATGCCCGGTTACAAAGGCCCCAAGAACGAGAACAAAAACAAGAATGATAAAAATCCTTGCCCTCGATAAGTTGAATTGCTCCACGCAGAATATGCCCACGCTTATTCAACCAATCAAGGGTGTGCATTTTTATCGTTCTCGTTTTCGTACTCGTTTTGAGGGCCTGTGTGACCGAGCCTTAACAGCCAGAAGAATGTGGGTGGGGGACACTTCTATGTAAAAAGGGGCAGGTGTCAAACATGCAGGATGTTGCTGGACTTTTCAGATTGGGTGATTGGTTTCAAGTACTCCAGCTTCAATACTTCTAATATAGTTAAATAAACGAGTTTCTTTTGTCAAATATTTCTTGTCCCACTTTGTTTTGGGTATTTTTTCCCCCTAAATTTTGTCTACAAGGATTTGAATGGAGCTATATTGCATATAATGAGTACAGATTATTAAATAATCATGCCACTCTCTTCGTCTTTATTAAAAAGCAGAGAAGCGTCCTCTCCAGACCTGGCCCTGGACAGCCACAGCAACCCCGGAGGTCCCAGAGGAAGAGGAGAACCACAGTCGCAAGAACTCCAACGACGACCCCGAGCCTCCGTATCCACCCATGCCGTTCCCCATGGACCACTCTGTCCCACCGAATGCCGCACCGGGTGAGGCAAACGCAACCCCTCAGGAGAGACCAAAGAACCTGGATCTAGAGAGCACGACGCAAACGGTGAATTCATTCAATGATTGTTACCTCGGGGAGGGAACGGTTGAGGAGAGACTGACCAAGGCGTTGGAGACGGCCGCACCGTTGCTGAGGGAGATTTTCATTGATTTTGCACCATTTTTGTCCAAGACGCTGCTGGGGAGCCATGGGCAGGAACTGCTTATTGAAGGTGAGGATTTGTCTTATTCTGAGTTAGTGAACCAGGGATATCGATATTGACATTAGCCCTTTTTACACTACTATATTCCCCAGCAGTCAATTTCACTAAACGCTAGGATTTATTCTATCTCGATGAGGACGAGTGACCCGTCCTAACTTAGGATGGGTTCAATGCGTCCTAACATCTTCGGATACGGAACTGAACTCGTCCTAAGTCCTAAGATTAATCCTAAGTTAGGAAAGAGTTTGGTGAAATCGAAGGCAGGACTAATGGCTAACCTTTTCACACTATGATTGCTTTACCCCGGTCTGCCCTCGGTCTGCCCTCGGTCTGCCCTCGGTCTGCCCTCGGTCTGCCCTCGGTCTGCCCTCGGTCTGCCCTCGGTCTGCCCTCGGTCTGCCCTCGGTCTGCCCTCGGTCTGCCCTCGGTCTGCCCCCGGTCTGCCCTCGGTCTGCCCCCGGTCTGCCCCCGGTCTGCCCCCGGTCTGCCCTCGGTCTGCCCTCGGTCTGCCCTCGGTCTGCCCTCGGTCTGCCCTCGGTCTGCCCTCGGTCTGCCCTCGGTCTGCCCTCGGTCTGCCCCCGGTCTGCCCTCGGTCTGCCCTCGGTCTGCCCTCGGTCTGCCCTCGGTCTGCCCTCGGTCTGCCCTTGGTCTGCCCCCGGTCTGCCCTCGGTCTGCCCTCGGTCTGCCCTTGGTCTGCCCTCGGTCTGCCCTTGGTCTGCCCTCGGTCTGCCCTCGGTCTGCCCTCGGTCTGCCCTCGGTCTGCCACGGCAAATGGGCGTACCCTAGGGTGGGGCCACCCCTGCTTCGGAGTTGGGGTAAGGGGTAAAACCCTGGGATATTCTTGAAATGTGCAGCTGGAACCCCTAGGGGGCCTCCCCTGTGCTGTACAGTATTCCACGGGGATAATCAATGCCAGGACTAGCCTCAAGGTTTAACGTAGTTCCTAGGACTAGACCTAAATAAGGACTATCTTTGTGAACTAAACTCCAGACTGCTTGTGTTTTCCCTGTTTGGGGGTTTTTCCGCTATCAACAGAGCATTTCTTTGTCATCTTTTCTACTTAAGTACAACGCTGCTCAAGTACCTTCAGGCCTACAGGGATGTAAAACAGAATTTCTTTTTTCCCCCCTTAAAAGAAAAATCTTTTTTAAAAATCGTTATTTCCTTTTTTTTTTTTTTCTTGTTCTTTTTTAAGATCAAATTCTAAAAGAAATGGAGATACAATTTATAACCATATAATAACGCCCCAGATTGCAGAGTAGGGCTTTTAAAACTAAAGATAAATAGTTTTCAAGCTCGCATGTCTTTGCCCTTTGCGCTCAGAGTTCGCATCCCTGGGCCTACAGGTCACTGTGCCAGTCAGGGTCCCTCGGTCTCATTACCACATGAGATACATAATAAGGATAACCAGTAAGCTTGAAAGATGACCTGAAGTGACTCTCTGACCATGAACATAAACCGATATAAATAAAAAATGAGTCGGACGACAGGCACCCTCACAAATGTGTCATCGTTGAAAAACGTGCGTGACCTCTGCTCGAATACTCACATACAAGTACTGTACATGCACGCAGATTGCTAATGTCATATTTTTAATTGCCGTCATTTATTATTATTGATAAGAGCCATGGATTGTATGAGTTTATGATTGACCAGGTGGGTGCATGCGGGTGCTCTGTATTGGGATCTGATGTCACTTTGCTAGCCTGGATTATCAGAGCCGGCAGAGACCTTGGGAAATGGGGGGGGGGTCGGGGTGAATGTTGACGCGACATTGCACAATGTCTAAGGCTGTTAAAGCCACACGTTGCCTTGGATCGGTCGAGTTGGTCTTTGAAAAGCTAAACTGCATATGATTAGAAAGATATTTTAAAAGTAGAATACAATGATCCACACAAATTTGCCTCGAAATTGCGTGGTTTTTCCTTTTACTTTGCGAACTAACACGGTCAAAAATTTGACTCCCATAAATGGCCGACCGTGTTAGTCGACGAGGTAAAACTAAAACCACGCAATTTCGAGTGATACCCATTCATTTTAGTAGAGGGGGGTGTCATGGCCGAGCGGGTTAGAGCATAGAATTCATGTTCTGGTGGTTTAGTCATCGGAGTGTGGGTTCGAATCCCGGTCGTGACACTTGTATCCTTGAGCAGCATGTATTACTTTCTTCCCTTCACCAAGGGTTATAAATGGATACCTACAAGCGTAGAGGTTGATATTTTGTATGAAAAAGCCTTCGGAGCTACAAGGGTAGAGGTTGATATTGTGTATGAAAAAGCCTATGGAGCTACAAGGGTAGAGGTTGATATTGTGTATGAAAAAGCCTTCGGAGCTACAAGGGTAGAGGTTGATATTGTGTATGAAAAAGCCTTCTGAGCGCCACGGCAGCTCGGGGCTGTATACTCCCCAGGGAGCTGAGAAAGGTTAAAGGAATGTTATTGGCCCAATAACCATGGCACTATGTAAAGTACATTGATTTGTTTTTTGTAAACTGCGCTGTATAAGAACTAGTTATTATTATCATATCATTATTAGAGGGTTATTCCTTCTTCAAAAACCGAGAACAGAAGAACTTCAAAATTTACATGTTTGTGACACCATTTTCAATTTACATGAATGTATAATAAACTATGCTTTTGAGAACGATTGCGTAGACTACTAAATTCATCTTCAACGAAACAGAAGAGAAAAAAACAACACAACGGTCACAGCATCTGCAGTTAACTTCTTTGGGCAACAGCGCAAATGCTTTGTGGTACATCAAAGGCAACCCTATAAACACTGCCAAAGATTACATTTCTTATTGAAAAAACTTAACACAGGAGTTTGTGAGAGAACTGTGCACACTTGTGCAGCTCTTTTTTTTTTGCCAGTTGACTCGAAAATTTAGACAAAACAGCCTTGCCCTTTCAAAGATG
Organism: Asterias rubens; assembly: GCF_902459465.1. Lineage (NCBI taxonomy): Eukaryota > Metazoa > Echinodermata > Asteroidea > Forcipulatida > Asteriidae > Asterias > Asterias rubens. Next base: position 15,196,750 of record NC_047069.1, read on the forward strand.
AAATTCCAGGCATGGAGAATGAAAGTGGCAGCTGCAAAATACCTTTGTTAAAATCTAAAATAATGCAGGATATATGGCAATTTGGTCAGTCCAGTCAAATGAAACAAGGTGTTTGTCGGTGTATTGCATTTATAAAGTTTATTTCGAAGAGTTACCCTGCAATATCCTCCATTGCCTGCAGAACACTAGAAACAGACTCTGACATATAGGTGCAGTCACATTGTGTTTGCGGGGAAAAGAAATATGGCAATTTGGTCAGTCCAGACAAATGAAACAAGGTGTTTGTTGGTGTATTGCATCTATTAAGTTTATTTCTAAGAGTTACCCTGCAATTTCCTCCATTGCCTGCAGAACACTAGAAACAGACTCTGACATGTACGTGTAGTCATGGTGTGAGACTTGAATTAATGTACTGACTGTTTTTTTGCCGGGAAAAGAAATATGGCATTTTGGCCAGTCCAGTCAAATGTCAGGTGTTTGTCATTCTATAAAAGCTATATGCAGATTGATGTCCTCAAATGCAGAATACTTGAGAGGTATTATTTTGACGAGATGGTGTAGTCATGTTGTGAGACTTGATTTAATGTAGGGAGTGTCTTTTTGCAGGGAAAAGAAATATGGCATTAATTTGGCCAGTCCAGTCAAATGAAACAAGGTGTTTGTCATTCTATAAAGTTGGTTTTGTAGAGTTACACTACAATGTTCTCCGAAGCAGAACACTTGAAACATATTTTGACGAGAGGGTGTGGTCACAGTCTCCTGACGATGACTAGAGCAAGCTAGTCGTAACGTTGAGACCAATTCAGAACTGACTCTGCGGCAGTACAGTTAATTACGATCCTATAAGCTAAAGTAGTAGTCCAGTCTATTTTTCTATACCATCCGCCCTGGTAATAGTTAAAAAGCAGGACAGTCTTTTCAGAACTGAGAAGTCTCCCGAACCTCCGATTATCTACTCCGCGGCAGTAGAATAAAGCAGGGTGTGGTCATGTTATAAGACTTGATTTAGTATACTGACATTTTCTTTTTCCACCGTGAGGGGAAAGAAATATTGCAATTTGGCCAGTCCAGTCAAATGAAACAAGGTGTTTATTTGGGGTAAGCAGAATTTATTAACTTCCGCCCAGGAATTCCACTTCCTCAGGGAAAGTAAGACTCGGTTTAAGAAAGATGCTTTCCACCAGTGTCTCATTATGTCGCCAGCTGTCTGCTTGATGAACGCCAGGTTCGAGTCTCAACCACACAGCGTGTCAACACAAAACACTACGCAGGCACCAGCAATCTCTGCGGAGTGTTTGATACAGTTTAGGAGGTGTGCTAATACATTTGTACTGTGGGTTCTTATTAACTCCATACTGTTAATTTGATCCAATACATGGGAAGACAAAACCCAGACCGGAGCGGAGGAACATTGACGCAGGTGAATGGCGGAGATTACAGCAGCACCTCTATGACTACGATTATACTTTTGGAATGTCTTCCAGAGGGTTTTAGCGGTTCCCGGGTAGATTTATTGGTCAGGTTTCAATAAGCGTCAAAACAAGCGGGGAGTTGACTCAAAATGCAGAGCGAGTCTGCGTTTTATCAAAGATGTTGACAGAAGAAATTTGTCGGGGTAGAGAGTTTTGAAAAGTGAAATCATGTTTTGTACCTACACAGGATACAGATGAAAAGAATCAAATTTGTTTAAACAAAGGAGGGTTGATATTAAAAGCACTGGACCTTATTTGTCAAAGTCCAGTCTTCTCACTTGGTGTATCTCAACATATGCATAAAATAACAAACCTGTGAAAATTTGAGCTCAATTGGTTACCGAAGTTGCGAGATAACAATAGATTTTGAGACCTCAAATCTAATTGTGAGGTCTCAAAATCTAATTCGGGGAAAATAACTTCTTTCTCGAAAACTACGTTACTTCAGAATTAGCCATTTCTCACAATGTTTTATACTATCAAAAGCTCCCCATTACTCGTTACCAAGTAAGGTTTTATGCTATTAATTATTTTGAGTAATTACCAATAGTGTCCACTGCCTTTAAGCTCTTGTCTAAAACATAGAGATATCATATTTTACTTGATGATAATACTAATAATAGTAATTTATTATATTTCTAGTACACCTGTTTCCATCCTAGGATATTGGAAGTTGCAAAATAAACAAAAAATTCCTTAAAAATTACATATGTTTTTTCTTTGTTTAACCCAAAATTATTTTCAAATTTACCCATATGGTTTTTTACTTGAAATTTGAAATAAAAAGTTGACTCCCCTTAAGGTGATCCCTCTGCTGCCACTTTCCCGATTGTATCGTAAACTTTGGTGTGATACCTGGCTGCATAGCATTTACAGGTTGTATGGCTTCTGTCTGGGACCCCCCCCCCCCGAACAAAAATATTGACAAAATAGTGAGACCGCCAACATAGTTAGCTCAGTTGATAGAGCACTGGCATAAATCTTGTGGTCACAGGTTCGAGTCCCGCTCTAGTAAATTTTTCTTTTTTCAAACAAGTTTATATAATTAGTAACACATGTATATTTATCACTTGAATCATTTGTCTTTAACCAGTTTGTCCTTTTCAAACTTTATAAAAACATTAATAATTTTGTATTTTTTTCTCCTCTAAAGGTCTCGTGAGTATGAAATCATCCAACTCCGTGATTGAATTAGTCATGATGCTCTGCTCCCAGGAGTGGCAGAATTCCATTCAGAAACACGCAGGGCTCGCGTTCATCGAGTTGGTCAACGAGGGCAGGATTTACTCGCACGCTACGAGGGACCATCTATTACGTGTGGCAAACGAGGCTGAGTTCATCTTGAGCAGACACCGTGCGGAAGACGTGCAAAAACACGCAGAGTTTGAGGTATTGAAGAAGAACAGAAAAATTGATCTTGCAACACCATTTTTCCCCAGCATGGCTTACTAGCTCATAACCCCTAGGGCTGGTTCACTAAAAATCAGTAGATCCCTACCAGGGTTAAATGAGGAGAGGTATCGATACGGCACAGTGCCCATGACAGCGAGGCTGCTATCATCGATGTCTATTCAAGATGCCATCTCATTGTCTTTGTTTATTTGGTTTCAGTCCTTGTGCGCTCAGTCTGCGATGGAGTGCAAAGAAGAAGAAAAGATGTGCGACCACCTAATCACGGCAGCGAGGAGGCGGGACCACATCTTTGCTAACCAGCTACTCCAGAAGACCATCAACATCTTGACCAATAAGCACGGTGCTTGGGGTATCGTCACTAACAGGTAAGCTAGAACCAATCACGGTGACTCACCTTGTCAAGTTCAGACAATTCCGCAGTTTTTCAAAAAATTTGGAAATATGTCTCAACTTTGGAGAAATCCCCTCCGTTGGTTGGAGAAAGGATTTCATCTGCTTCACAAGAGTGCTTGCTGCTTGTGCTAGGTCGCATAAAGTTAATGGGGGAGGGGTTGAGTTGCAAAACTCTGCTTATTTTCAGTACCTTATGAAGACCAAGGACAAAACAAAGAAGAGAAAACAAGAGGACTCCATAGGAGAATTCTAAGACTTGGGTGCTCCACAGAATTGTGTGTGCAAAGTCTATTGGAAACTGTTAAGTGCAGGGTCAAAGGAAAGAATAAGAAAATGCTCCACAGGGATGCATTTTTGAGAATCACTGACAGTTACTGTCACAAATAATAATCAAACCATTTGGGAGATACCTTATGTATGATATTATTTGAGTTGGGCGCCCTCGCGTAGAGGTCAGAGGGAGGTTTCTTATTTCGCTCGGCCCCAGCGGCCAGTCTACCCAGGACCGCTGGGATGGGCTAATCGCTTGCACAGATTCTTGTTCAGGAAGTACGTTATGTATGCATTGCATAGAAATGTGGTGCAGTGTGAGTGTGATGCATGATGGGACTGCGCATTATTAAACCAGTGACAGTGCATGATACGTTTGCCCATCCCAGCGCCTTTGGTTAAAGCAAGGCGCTGGGGACGAGCAAAGTTTCTTATAGGCCCATCCTGTGCGCTCTGCATTTACAAAGTTGCACGCTGACAATAACTGTCATTGTAATATCAAACCATGTAGAATAGAATCTATGCACATTTGAGTAAGGCTCCCCTCACTTTAGAGGTCAGAAGGAGGTGTCTTATTGCCCACGCTGTACGCCGCGCATACAAATCTGTGCAATTCTATTGTGTCATCATTCGACTTGGCCTTGGTGCCCCTATCAAAAAAAATTCATAGACTGTAAGATTTTCTAATGGAAGTGCCCTTTGCAAGAGATGAAAATGGCCTTGCCCTCTCAATGGTGAAAGATGGTGGCAGGATGACGCATCAATTCAACGCATAAGGTCCATTTATTGATTGATCCATCTATGGTGGCGCATTCCAAGCAATACATGTTAACACCCTCCATACCCCCCTCAACACCCACCACAAGATGTACCAAGTTTGTCACGTGTCGTTCCAGACTGCGGTGACTGGTTCAAAGTGTGATGATTAAGAGATCAAGCTTCTTGTTAGGCTACACCTGCCTCTGAATTGTAACCCTATACTCTGCAGATTGAGTGAACAATAGCGTGTTCAACTTGTGGTACACTGTACTTGTGTGTTCCCAACTGGGCCCAATTTCATAGAGAAAAAGTTGCTAATAAGCACAACAAAATTATGCTTAGCAGAATGTGGTTACCGGTACAATTTGTGATTTTAAAATGTCCTGCTGTAAAAAAATGTCAGCAATTTTTTCTGCTTTAGCAGCTTTAAGAAATATGGGCTCAATTCCACAGAGCTGCTTAAGCAGAAATGAGCAGGATACCAGTCACAAATTGTACACGTGACATGGTATTTTGGCTGCTACCTTATTCTGGTAAGCATAATTTTGTTTTTGTGCTTGTAAAATGCAGCTCTATAAATTGGGCCCTGAACATAAATAAATGTACGCATAATATAAAGCGCACTTTCTAATACTAACATTCTTCCTACTTTTTTTTTAATCATACAAATTGTGATAAAATAGCCTGAAAAGTCGGTTAAAGCCTACATTTGGGTCAGCCCTTAAAATATTGCTACCATTTTTCCAAGGAACATATACATGTATCACGCCTGCTACTACATTACTCAAGATGCTTCAGAAAATATACTACAAAAAGTGAAGCTCTCTTCAGAAAATTATAGCAAAACAGCAATGTTAGAAACTTGCAGTAAACAAAAGTTTCTTAACATGAGTTTGAAAGGTGACAGTGAATGTTTCTGATGTCGCTGGGTGGCTTGTTCCGGAAGACTGGTGCCATAGTGGGTGGTAGGAGATTTAGGTATGACGAGTCAGGTTGAGGCAGTAGAACGGAGAGGAGAATGACAGTGCCTTATTTGAAGAAGATCTTTGATGTAGTCAGATGCAGAGTCATGAAGTGCTTTAAAGACAAACATGGTTGACACAATGGTGGAAACATGGTGCGTGGTCTGGCTGAGCGGATAAGAACACCGGACTTAATCTTTTGTGTTTCTGATCATCAAGACACTTAACCAGTATTCCCGCGTCCTTCGGATGGGACATAAAGCTGTAGGTCCAGTGTGTTGCATAATGCGCATAAAACAACCCAATGCACTTCTTAAAAGCACTGGACACTATTGGTAATTATTCAAAATAATTGTCAGCATAAAAACTTACTTGGTAACGAGCAATGGAGAGTTGTTGATAGTATAAAACATTTTGAGAAACGGCTCCCTCTGAAGTAACGTAGTTTTCGAGATAGAAGTAATTTCTCACTAAAATATTTGAATTTGATTTCGAGACCTCAGAATTAGATTTTGAGGTCCCGAAATCAAGCATCTGAAAGCGCACAACTTCGTGTGACAAGGGTGGTTTTTCTTCCGTTATTATCTCGCAACTTCGACAACCGATTGAGTTCAAATTTTCACAGGTTTGTTATTTTGTGCATATGTTGAGATACACCAAGTAAGAAGACTGGTCTTTGACAATTACAAAAGGTGTCCAGTGCCTTTAATAGAAAGGGTTTTCCCTGGTGTTCCTCATATGATTGGCTGTGTATTGCGCCACAGCACCTTGTAAACCATTTCATGGTGCTACACATGTATGTTATGGAATAGTTGCAAACGTATTGTACTTCTGCAAACCTAATAAAGTGTTAACATAATTGCGCTGTTTGGTTTGCTTTGGGTCTGTATCTGTCTGTTTACCTCTAAAACAAACAGTTTCAAAAAGGCTTATTGTGATTGGAGCACAATAATGATATTAATATAATCAGGAGATACATTTTCATGAGTTTTTCTTCTTCCAGAATGTTCTTTTAATCTGACTCCAGACTAAACCGTTTTGAACAGTCCTGCCCCGCCCCCGCAATTCCCTTCTGTTCCGCATTGGCTTAAAAAGACCCTTTCCCTGATTAAGAGTGGCACGTTGGAAGTATAAATTACATCTGACAGATCATACACTGTATGTACATGGAGTGTCTCCACACTCAGAATACAGAGAAGGAAGGAAAAGAAGGGGGGAAAAAACGTTTCTAGTCCAAACTCGGTAAGAGTCTATCATCGTTGCGCTTGTATACAGTAGTCATGATGGAGAGCTCTTCATTGACTTTTATTGGAGCTGAAATGACAATGAATAAGCAATCGTCTGTCTATCTTGAATCCATGCACATCAGGCAGCGGGAATCCTTGTTTAGGCGAGGAGAGGTTACTTCTCAACGCCGGGGCAGTTGTTTCACGGGACGGCTTTGTGTGTGTCGCTCCAGCTGGAACTGTCTGAGGTTCCCAGCGAGGTTGACGGCTTTATGACGGGAAGCCAAAGCATGGCTTGTTGATTTATCCCAATTGGAGTTTAAATCTTGTATTTCCCCCCCTTGGCTTGTATGTTGTGTAATGTTTTGTGTCCCGGGCTAAGTCAGAGATGATCTCGAGCTAACCAGGTGGTTTAACAGTGAGTCATGGAACATCTTGACCTCTGATATGTAACGGCTCCTTGGAATAGATTGAATCGGAATATTAATGCTTTATTGCTATCAAACCTCATCTCCATTTCATTTGTCGAGGGGTTTCCTTAACCTGCTTTGTTAGTAGACCATGTCCAGTAGGCTGGTTTCAAATAGTTAACTAGCCTAGTCCAACAATCGTTGACTATGCAGAGTTGGGGCTCTAAGATAACAATAATAATACACAGTTTTTATATAGTGCTTCACACTAAATAGTCTTGAGGCACTTAACTAGATATTCTGCTACATGTAGCTTTTCCCCTCATACTGCTGTACTTTGGAGGGGTGGGGGGAAGCAAATTTTGACACATAAATAAAGCAGGGAGAATGCTAACTAGTGTGTTATTTCATTTGGCCTGGAAATATTTATAAACACATTTTAGTGCAACTGAATGTACTTTCCCTTCTGACGGTGACCTATTTAATCTGATTCTCTTATGTCACCACAGGGCACCCTCTCCAGACCTCAGCAAAGTAATCAGACATATCTGATCTTTTGTCTAATTCCATTCCTTTCCTTATTACATTTAATATTTCTTGCGCAAAAAAATTACTCACGAACGTCAACGAATGCTTCAAGGGTCTCTTTCCTGTACTCTTGCCAACCAATCGACCAATGACAGACGGGGAGTAAGAAGGAGGGGGAGGGGATGAGGGTGAGGGTGAGGGCTACATCGTTATATTACTTTAACACCTTATGGAATAGTGACATTGTCTTGTGTGCTTATCAGCTGCGGACACTCTAGTAGGATATGAACTTTGACAAGGTTGTTTTTGCGATATACGCGGGTGCTGATTGACGCGGGTATGAAAAAGCAGTTGCCAGGATTTTTTTTTTGGGGGGGGGGGGTGAGCAAGTCTTGGGAAAGTGTAGAGAGACGGATTGTGGAGAGACGAAAAGACAGAAAGTGAGCAAATGTGAGCAACACATGAAGAGTGAATGATAAAGACTTCTTGTCGTCAATGATCAGTAGTTTTATTTTATGAAATCTTGAGCAGAGGGAAGTTGGCATTTTTACCTACTCTTTGGTTCCATACCCTTACACCCATGAGACTGAATTTACAAATATCGTACAAATATTGAATGCTTTGTTTTTACATTGTCGCAGAATATAATCACTCAATTTCAATCAGCTTTCCCTCTTAAACACATAATAGACACAGAAACTCTACCACCCCACACTCTGAAAATTAGTTAAAAGAAATTTCTAAACTTCAAAAGAAGTGTGGGGGACTTTTTTTTAATGGTGCTGCAAGGTGTCCAATAATTATCCATATTGGACTCCATATTGGATGGTAGTATACATGGCAATCAAATGTACACAAAGGCGATGTACACAAACTGACACATTCTATCGAGTAGTCGTCTAGCGAGTAGGAGTCCAATTATGTTGTTTCCACTTAACTATTATTGCTTCTTCGGCTTCTATGTGAAGCCATAGGTCCCTTGTAGTTTGTAAACCAGTTGCATGCACTCGCAACCCTGTCCGGTTAACTGCAAAACGCAATGAGGAGTCTTGATCAGTATTTCAGTAGAACACATATGAAGTTCCAAGCGGCAACAAGCAAATGTCAGGCACCCTTTTTGCACCCCGCTGTGATTTCACCTTTATCGCCAACCTAAAAAAAAAAAAAACGCTTATCGGCAGCCGCAAAGCGTTCGCTAAATTGATCATTTGCAGTTCTGGTGAAAATCACATTAATGATGTTGTAATCTCCTGGCAATACACCTGTTTAGAAGCTCATCCCCATTAATCTAAGGGGTGATTTATTCCTTACTGTTTCCTGTGCCGTTTATCATAATTACCCATGCCCCAACTCATGCTTATATAAAATGCTTTTTTATACATGTAGGCTTTGAAACGGCAGTCTGTCTCAACAGTGTCAAGTGCTTTAGTTTGTATGTGTCAGTACATGTAAATTTTGATAACATTTGTTACAATTTGATAGGTCTTTCTTTTGTCATCTTTTCGTTTCTATATGCCTCTTTTTCCTTTTTACTTGGGGGGGGGGGGAACATGTTCAGAGCTTGAAATTTACACTTGACCGCATGCTCTAGGCCAGTGGTTTGAGCATAGGGTCTGTAAACTTTCAACAGTACAAGTGTTCAACAGTGCAAGTGTTCAACAGTACAAGTGTATAACACCTCACTGCAGTTTTTATTTAAAGGCAGTGGACACTATTGGTTATTACTCAAAATAATTATCAGCATAAAACCTCACTTGGTAACGAGTAATGGGGAGAGGTTGATAGTATAAAACATTGTGAGACACGGCTCCCTCTGAAGTGACGAACTTTTTCGAGAAAGAAGTAATTTTCCATCAATTTGATTTCGAGACCTCAGATTTGGAATTTGAGGTCTCAAAATCAAGCATCTGAAAGCACAAAACTTCGTGTGACAGGGGTGTTTTTTCTTTCATAGTTATCTCGCATCTCTGACGACCAATCGAGTTCAAATTTTTACAGGTTTGTTATTTTATGCATATTTTGAGATACACCAAGTGAAACACTGGTCTTTGACAATTAGCAAGCGTGTACCTTCCCTTCAAACTGATTAAACCAAAGCTCTTAAAATTCTGTTGAGTATTGAGTTGTTACCTACAAGAAAAATGATATAAATCTTCATCCGTGTGCATGTACCAAACACAGCCCAAATGTGAAACTGTGTAGAAAGTGACCCAGTAAAAATATTGAGCTACATACAAGCCTCTGAAGTCGTGTGGAATTCCCAAAAAATTCAAGCCCTGTTATGTTCGTGTATGTCAGCCCATCAGCTCAATAAAATGTCCTACTTTTTTCCCCAAGGGCCAAATATCAAGCCAGGTTTATACAACTATGTCTGAATTTGAATGTTTGAAAATTTATTTCTTTTGAAGAAACTTTATATTTTCGCTTGTTTGATCTTGTGATTTATTGAAAACCACAAATAGTACAGTACTGTCACTACGCGGCGGACTTGTGGATAAACAAAGATAAACAAAACAAGTGACTAAAAATAGGCCTAGAGGATGACTAAAAAAAATCTAATTTGAATTGTTGATTTGTTGATGCCCAATAATGAGAGGGATAACGAATAATGGATTATACACAATTAATGGATTATGCAGAAAATGAAAATGACTAAGTTCTAACATTGACTGCTGCAGCTGGGGACTTAGACACACGCTGGGAGGGAAACCACCCATTGATCATTCTCTGTGGATCAACAGAGGGCGCTTTAGATTACTCTGTGACAGAGCAGTATTCTTGGTTGAGGATTTTGTCAGGGCTGGCAGTTGGTGCATGGTTGTACGTGTATAGCCAAGGAATCCCCTAGGAAGCCAAGGGATTGATTTCACAAAAAGTTAGGACTAGTCTTATCTTGAGTTAGGACGAGTTACTCGTCCTAACTTGGGACTAGCCTTAAGTTTGTAATATCTCCTAGGACTAGTTCTAAGTTAGGACTAGTCCTAACTCTATGTGAAATCGACCCCAGGTCTTGAAATAAACACTGGACCACAGGCCCGAGGCCAGCAATTTCAGTTTAGGTCCAGTAAAAGTATGACCAGACAATTCCATCGTTCATTTGTCTTTCATAAAGTAACATACCTCATTGTGTTATATTTTTGCATAACCACACTTCAAAGTGAAATCAAAACTCGTGTAGGCTTCTAACCAAGGTTTTGTATTGCCATTAATTACCAAACGAGTGATTACCAATAAGTATACCTTCCCTTTAATTTTTTTTCTCGTTTTTGTCTATGCCAAACTTGTTTACCCAAGTATTCTCAACAGAATACTGGACTCAAGATCAAGGGACTGCAGTGGAACTTAGCCACCCAGAACATCCATTTTGTAAACTGACCAATTAGTAGTTAAATCTGCCGGCTATTGCTTGTGTTAGGGGTTAAAGGGTGAGACTCTGGATGGCTTGTGGTGTTGTCGGCATAGCAACACTGTCTCTAACACTCTCTATAAGTCACCAAAAGTGATATGTCTGCTTTAGAAAGGATATGATGTATGATCAGTTAATAGTATAAGATCACTGTCACTAGGCATCTTTACTTAGCTAATCTCGGAGGACAGTGACTGCAAAGGGAGGCTCGAATACAAGCCCCCCTCATAATTACCAAGGGTGCGCAATAATCACACCTTGGGTAAGCCGTATTTTGGACCAGTGCCATCTGACCTCTCGAGCCCTGATGGAGCAGGGAACAGAACCGTTCTGAGGGCGCCACTATTCTATTTGTAAAATGGGAGGGTAGGAAATTTGTTGTAGCACAGCATGCGACGTATCCAGCAAGCTGGCGAGGGTCTGATACTATTTAAGCGGATTTAAGTATTTTGGGAAAGGAAATTTAGCTATTATTGCTGTCCTGAAGGCGCCTTCAATGCATTATTTTTAATCTGTATGCACAAGTCGCCAAACATGCGAGCAGAAAGATGCTCGCTTCCCAAGAGATAACCATTGTAAAAGTTGTGTTGTATGTGAACGATTTTTGACCAGCTTCCCAAATGCAAAAGTTGTTACTCTGTGTCAATTTGTGTGTAAGACATTTGTAGTCGTCCTTTCATTGATAAGTGATGTTTGAAGCTTTGCATTGTTTGAATAACAAGAATTAAACTATAAATAAATAGTCAACTTGCCGCTACAACCATGTATCAAATATGTCAAAATCTCTTTTGTGGGAGTGTTGGCTCTGGGAAAAACAAACCAGTTTGGTCTGGACGTTTCTAACAGTATACTCTGCTCGTCTTCTGTCATTCATGCTGTCGCTATTCGATGTACAGTCAAATTATTTTGAAGCAGCCACTGTTTGAAGTCCAACAGTAGGATACCATGTTCTCCTGTGCCCTATTTCATAAAGCCTGTAAGCACAAAAATTTGCAAAGCATGAAATTTCTTCCTTAATAAAAACAGGACTACCAACCAAATTTCCACATTATTTTCAGGATTTAGCAATCAACAGCTGAATACCAGTATCAAGCAATATGCAACAAATGAAAATTTGGTTGATAATCCTGTTTTTTTACCAATGAAGAAATTTCATGCTAAGCAAATTTTTGTGCTTACAGGCTTTATGAAATTGGGCCCTGACAAGGGCTACAGTTCTGTCAAGAGCATTCATAAAGCGGCGAGAGAGAGTGAGAGAGAGAAAGGTAGCGGCAGGTGCTACTGAAAATTTCAGCACCAAGCTCACTGTCTCTTTAGCTACCCAAGGGCCATTGAACTAGAAAGAAAGGGAGAATAAATGACCAACCCCACTGTATTGACCATACTCTCCTCTGACTGTCTTCTCTGGATAATGAAACCCCTGCAACGATTTTGTAATTAAAGTGAGAAAAAAAAACACCTGTTGAGCTGTTCATCCTCATCTAAATAGAGATCATGATTTATCTGCGTATTTTCCGGTGCTATCAATAATACGTTATTTTGGATTAGCTCTGAGCCGAGCCTGGTACCTCACAAGTATCTCACATGCAACTCTCCTTCATAGTATAGGTTTTCTCGGTCCATTTCGGCAAATGAGCAGCCACTTTAACCACCAAGCTATTCTATTTCTAGAATGCTACTGAAAAGGGTCGTTTGATTTTGTTTTATGATAAGTCAGATGTAATGTTGCGTCATTCGATGTAACAAAATAATCATTCAATTTAACATTTTTTCAAAGCAGCATTCAAATTCGCAGACGCTTCTTGAGACGTGTGTGTCACGAAAAAGAATGACGATAGGCTAAGCTGAACAGATTGTTAAAGGAGTTTGACTTGTCTCAAAATGAAATTGAATGGCCGAATTCTGAATTTGAAACGCAGTAACAACTGGAGAGGCAAAACAGCTTGAATTCGCACGCATGATAATGAAATTGACTGCTCATTTGCCGAATTTGACCGAGAAAACCAATATTATTGTTACTGTTATTATATATTTTTGGTAATGAAACCATGGAGCTACCTCCATGATGAAACCCAGGATGCTTCATAAGTGAGCTGAATCAATGTAGCACACAAGCACGAGGAAACCTGTAAAACAAGCTTGCTAAGTGAACCAGAAACATCGGGCTAACCCCTACTCTCTACAATTAATGTTCTGGGTTCTTTTTCTGACCATGTCATGACCAGGACTTGAACCCACACTCCGTCGGTAAACAAAAATCAGTCAAGTGCTCACTGCTCGGCCACGACACACACACCAGGTTCATGGACGTGTATAAAGATCTTTGACAAAACCACTCAAATCTTTCACCCAACCTAACATAGAGAGCTAACATGAAGCATCCTACTGTTGTTTGTTTTTCTGAAACATTTTGCCTCAGTGTAATTTCAGGGCATCAATTGAAAAATGCACCTCAATCACTTTTTTTTTTCTTCCCATAAATAAACAAAATTGTTGGAAATTCAATGTTTCTTTTTGACAAACAATTACTCTGGCGATCACTCTTGATCAATAAACTCCATTTACCAAGAGCGCTGAAAATATATGCAAACGAAATATACAAAATCAATTTTACCTTGCAGTTTTTAGCTGAAAATTTTTACCAATTGGGATGGTATTTACATTCAACCTACAAAGAGTTTCAAAGAAAAGCATGTTCATGCGAGACTGCATTCTCAGTATAAGAGTATCCATATTAAATCGGTAGACCTGATTGATATTAGTTCCAAAAGAACGAATTACAAATTGTTTACTATGCATCACAGGTTGCGTCATGTTTTTTTAAATTTTATATTTTGCACTTGGGAAATTTAAACTCAATTATAACTACTTAAATTCCTGCAAATCCTGCATCTGGGAATCTCGTTCCGTCTGCTAATACAAATAGCCTTGGTGTGGCCAATATGCTTTTATAGTTTATAAACATCTGCGGGAATGGAGGTACCTGACACGTGAATGTTAAGTCTAAACACAGTGTTCATTAGAGCCGCTACAAGCAATACAACTGCGCTAATCCCGTTAGATCAGTTGCACTTTATTAAAACTACGAGGTAGATTACTCAGCAAAAAAAAAACTTAACCAACTAAAACATTCTTTGGGGTAGGGTATTAGTGCCATCATGTCTGCAATAGCGCAAGCTATGACTGCCTGTGATGTGTTTTAATCTTGACTTTGCAACTTTGGCTTTGGTCAGGTTGAGTTAAAGTCTGAGGTCTGGTTGCTTAAACAGGTGGCAGGTGGAGGCACGGAGAGCCTTTTCATCTCGTTTTGAAACCGTGTTTGCTTTGAGGATAAATACTTACAACCAAACGGAGGCTGGGAGGCATCGTATTCTGACTATGTGACTGAAGATCAGTTCAGGGCTTGAAAGAGCCAACGGCACCCACAGTTACTACTGTGGTGCCCTGTGCTTTTGCTGTGGTGCCCTTTGCATGGTTCCTGTGGTGCCCTGTGCTTTTGCTGTGGTGCCCTTTGCATGGTTCCTGTACAAGTTTACACTCCTCATAGAGGTGCCCCTGACCAGAAGAAAATCAGTTTTCCACATTAGAGTTGAAGTCAGGGTACCAGACAATGGTGGCTCTTATTCTATCTTATGATTTTCTGCTGAGCGTTTACATTTCTCTCAGAAACCTCTTGACAGTATAAACAGAAAAGTTTTTGCTAAAACATATACACCCAGTTTAACACTGTGATCAAACTAGGTATATTGCTATAGGTTTTGATACTTCTAGTCTATCATCTGGTAAAGTGCATAAGCTTTAATCTAGTTAAAGTTGGAAGAACGCAGGAAAAGACCAAAGCCTTTGGCAACAATTCAATAAGCGTCTGTTCATTACATAGGCGCCTCCTGTGCGGCTGTTTTACTTCTAAAGATTCCACAAATTAGCAGCTGTTTACAAACATGCGAAGAGATTCAAAACTATCGTACTGACTACTTGCAAGGTTAAGGACAGCTCTCTCATTGTAACGTTAGAAATAATGGCATAACTAGAAAAGAAGACGGGGGTAAAATTGAACGATCTTATTTTGATCCATGTTCAACATCAAAGATTCATATTATCAGACCGACTACTTACAAGGTGAGGGTCACAGCCCACATTCATAGAGCTGCTTAAGCACAAAAAGTAGCTAAGCACAACAAAATGGTTACCAGAAAAAGGTTACCAGTCAAAATACCATGTCACATGTACAATTTTGATGGGTATACTGCTCATATCTGCTTAGCAGACAATTGTTAGGCATTTTTTTCTGCTTAAGCAGCTCTATGAAATTGGGCCCACGTCTCTCACTGTACCCTTCAGAATTAATGGAGAACTAGAAAAGAAGGGGAAAAACAGGATGATCTCTTTTTGATCCATGTTCCACATCAAAGATCGGCGAAGAATTAACCAGGTATTGATTTTAATATGTCGATTGAAAAGGTCCTCATGGTTCAAGTTCGGGAAGGATTTAATGGTTTGGATCATGAGTTTCCAAGGAACTTCGGTCCTTTGTAGCGGGAGTATAGATGGATGTTACATCTGGGTGATGCGTGTAACAGAGACGGCCGATTAAATGATAGTACAGGCTAAGGTTGAATGCGCTGGGTTTGCGTGACTGGATTCTTTTTTGCTGGCGGACTGTAGCATCTTCAGATGCGGTTCTAGGCAGCTGCACGTCTCGGTAGATGTTCTTAAGAGATGAGTCTTAAGAGGTGTTTGTCCTTGATTAAAGACAGCGGACACTATTGGTAATTACTCAAATTACTCATAATTATTAGCATAAAATCTTTCTTGGTTACAAGTAATGGGGAGAGGTTGATAGTATAAAACATTGTGAGAAACAGCTCCCTCTGAAGTGACGTAGTTTTTGAGAAAGGAGTTATTTTCCATAAACTTGATTTTGAGACCTCAGAATTAGATTCTGAGGTCTTGAAAATCAAGCATCCGAAAACACGCAACTTCATGTAACAATGGTGTTTTTTCTTTCGTTATTATCATGCAACTTCGACGACCCAAATGAGCTTAAATTTTCACAGGTTTGTTATTTTATGCATATGTTGAGATACACCAAGTGAGAAGACTGGTCTTGATCAATTACCAATAATGTCCAGTGTCTTTAAGCGGACAATGCATTTATGATTTATAAGTAACCTACTTGTGTCATTGTTGAAAAAGAGAGCAAAGCATGCATAGATGAACGTGGGGTGAACAATTATTGTAACATTATTCAAAAAGTTCCTGGGTCTTTCAATTGTACTGCTGGACATTTATCATACAATTATCAGACTACATACACGTGGGATATTTAGTTTGTTCAGAGTGTGTTAATTTTTTCTGGCGAAAACAAAAATTGTCTTTTGAAACATAGTGGGAAGATTTGGGAACAATTTTGGGGCAAATAACAAGCAATTGTTACTCTACCTTAAACTTTTTCAATGGACAAATCTGCAATAGACCTTTAGCCAAATATCTTTCTTGTGACATAGGCTACTCTTTACTGTGTGCCAAATGACATGATTGTATCATCAAAGGCTCAATCCCATCATGAACCCGCTGTACTAACTAGAAATGTTTTGCAAAATTCTAGGATTAACATGCCCCTGTCAAATAATAAACCACAAGGGAAACTGACTGGGTACATTTTTAAATGATTTTGGATTGAACAAAGAAAAATTGACTAGAGCGGGATTTGAACCAACGACCTCCGGTTGAACGTGCCGACGCTCTACCAACTGAGCTATCTAGCCCTATGTTGGTGGTCTCCCAATTTTGTCAATATCTTTGTTCGGGGGGGGGGGGGGTGCCTGTCAGAAGCCATTAAACCGCAAACTGCCGTGTAGCCAGGGATCACACCCGGGTAACGATACAACCTGGGAAGCGGCAGACAGGGGATCACCTTAAGGGGATGCGACTTTTTATATCAGATATCAAATAATAAACCACAAGGGAAACTGACTGGGTACATTTTTAAATGATTTTGGATTGAACAAAGAAAAATTGACTATATATATATATTTTTTTTTGCTTCACATGACTTGGGATTGTACTTGAGTATACAGAGCTTAATACACATCAGCGCAAGGATAAAAACAATTAATATACGATCCTTGTTTTGTTGTTGACAGACCACGTGAGTTTTATCGTGTGGATATGTGGGAGGATAACACCCGACGTCATCGTAGGTTGATACGTAACCCTCATGGATCCACTCATCCAGAGGCTACCCTAATGGCTGCAATAGAACACGGTAAGTAGTCATCAGTACTGGTTGTTATACTGCAGGACTAGCAATCACAAGCTTCCGGGTTCGAATCCTACCAAGCCAACAGCTGATTTCACAAAGACTAGAATAAGTATTGTCGTCTAGTTACTGAATCACAATTTCTTGATTTGTGCAATTCATAATCATAGACGTTAAAACACTGTTGTATGAGAGAGATTGGCTGTTGCCAGCTTGGTATAACCTGTTGTGGGAGTTTGCCAAGTTCCCTTGACAGGAAGATCATCTAAACAAACAAAACTGGTTTGAAAATGCGTTCAATCAATCAGTCAATCAAAGCATTGATTATAGTGCAGGCATCCCCCCCCAAAAAAAAAATTCAAAGGCGCTTTGACGAAAAACACATAGAAATAACACAGAAATACGTTTAAGTACAAATGAGTTTTGAGTCTATTTATGGGAAAATGTTCCCATTCAGGGAAGTTCTATTGGGTGCCAAACTAAAAAACATAACACCTTGGCAGACACATGAGTTAAGTTTCAGTTTAGGAACATGGAGAAGTTTTGTCTCGTACTTGGTTATGTTTTTTATGTCCCTCCCCCAAGAGTTATGACTTTGCCCTCACTTGTCCCCAGTCGCCCTCCTTCACCCCGCCCTGACAAAAAGTCTGGCTCTGCCACTGAACCAAGCCTGAATATAATCATGACAATATTAATATTAAACATTGTGCCATCTTCCCCCGTTCATGCTTTCAGGTGAGGATGATGATGTGATTGAGAATGCTAAGCAAGCTCTTCATTCTCAGCTCGCTGGAGGTCGGAGGTTCGATTCTCAAGTCAGTGAGTTTGAAGAGGATAGCACCAGTCTGCAGGACGAGAAGGATGTAGAGCTAGAGACTGAACTTGAAGGTAAATTTAGTTTGCAGAGTGTGGGTTCGAGTCCTGGTCTTGACATTTGTGTCCTTAAGCAAGACGCATTAGGCCATGAAGCAATATACGAGCAACCAGTTCCAGGCAGAACTTGAAGGTAAATTTAGTTTGCAGTGTGTGGGTTCGAGTCCTGGTCTTGACATTTGTGTCCTTAAGCAAGACGTATTAGGCCATGAAGCAATATACGAGCAACCAGTTCCAGGCAGAACTTGAAGGTAAATTTAGTTTGCAGTGTGTGGGTTCGAGTCCTGGTCTTGACATTTGTGTCCTTAAGCAAGACGCATTAGGCCATGAAGCAATATACGAGCAACCAGTTCCAGGCAGAACTTGAAGGTAAATTTAGTTTGCAGTGTGTGGGTTCGAGTCCTGGTCTTGACATTTGTGTCCTTAAGCAAGACGCATTAGGCCATAAGGCAATATACGAGCAACCAGTTCCAGGCAGAACTTGAAGGTAAATTTAGTTTGCAGTGTGTGGGTTCGAGTCCTGGTCTTGACATTTGTGTCCTTAAGCAAGACGCATTAGGCCATGAAGCAATATACGAGCAACCAGTTCCAGGCAGAACTTGAAGGTAAATTTAAATTTGCAGTGTGTGGGTTCGAGTCCTGGTCTTGAGATTTGTGTACCTCACCAAAACACAAAAGGACATTGGTAATTTACAGTCAAACAGTTCTAGGCAGTGGAGCTGGAAACAGAACTTGAAGGTCAATTAGTTTGCAGAGTGTGGGTTCAAGTCCTTGTCTAGACAATGTGTCTTTGAGCATGACTGTTACATACGTCTTTTGTCAGTTTATTGGTCATTGTTGGGATTTAAAAATAAAAATGCAAAGGCATGTTGTGGCTGAGTGATCAAGCGCGCCGGATTCAAACTCTGGTGTTTAGGATCAGCAAAGTGTGCGTTCAAGTCCTGGTCATGACACTTGTGTCCTTATGTAAGACACATTTAAGGCCATATCACCTGAGGCAATACAGAGGACCCCAGTTCAAGGCAGTAGAGCTTGAAACATCACTTGAAGGTAAGTTAGTTTAAAGAATGTGGGTTCGAGTCCTGGTCTTGACATTATGGCAAGACATTTATGGCCATTTCACACCAGGCAGTTTACAGGCAACCAGTTCCAGGCAATCTCCAATAAGAACATTCATTCACATTTCATTTGTCTTATTATCTTCTTGGAGAAAGTGACTGCTAAAGTGTTTTGTTTGTGCTGCTAAAGTGTTTCTTTTGCATGCGCTGCAGTTTATAGTTGCCTCCGAGCTGCATGACAAAAATTGGCATGTGTAACAAGGCCTCTAGAATACTGAGCTTTCGTCTCGATGCTTCAAACCCAGTACGCTTATCTTTAGGACAAGGGGCTCGTCCCAATGTTTCTGGCATGGTTGGCTGCATTAAGTTTGCACCACAGCACCTTGTAAACCATTACAAGGTGCTACATCATGTATAAATTTGCATTTTAAATGGGTCTTATCATTCCGAACACAGCTCTGCATACCTGTAGAAAAAATATAATGAGTTCTTTGGGAGGCCCATTAGGTGTGAAAAGTGATATATACATACAAGAGCTGCATATGATTGTGTTCGGAGCGAGCTTGTAGCAGATCTTCACATCTTGTTTTTTTTAATTTTAACTTTCAATTCAATTCAATTCAATTCATCACATTTATTTCCACCAAGGATAATCACTTTAGAAAAAGGAAAAAAAAACACTTGATACAAAACTAATACGTGGATGCATGCTTATAAACGGAATGCCTTAAACACAAACAAGAAATACTTTTAAATAAACAATATTGAACAAGGAAGACAAAACACGAAATACAAAACAAAGCAATACAAAACAAAACAATGAAACAGACAAACAAACGAAGTGGACATAAAGTTAAACAGTAGTAGACATTAGACGGACATACGCAACATTAAACTAGTGATACAACGACACAGTTAATAAAAGAGGTGATGCAAGCAAAATAAAGCACAATTAAAGCGAACGGAATTAATGTAGAAAAAAACCCAAGACAAAATACATGTAATCTATGCTATATACTGGGACATCAGATGTTTTTATATTTTCTTTTCCCAGTGATTTTCGGCTAAATAAGGCACACTTCCAAAGCTCATAGCAACTTGACCCTTGAAGCTGCATGTCTAGTTACATATTGTTTGCATTCAATGTGGACATACACATGTACAATGAGAAACCCTTTATACATGACATCATTGGTTGTTGGAGGAGTTCATTAATTTCTATTGACCCCTTGCACGCGCGTCACACGTGGCGACTGATGCCACACTCACCATGTTGGTGGTCAATAGGCTTACGTGTAAACGCCGCGTCACCTAAAAATGTGCACTTCACTGAATAACACATGTTGACATTGACCACCAAAATGGCGCATCCAAGATTATTCTGATGATGACGTCAGGTGAAATGGGTCAATACTTTAAAATAACCTGAAATTCAACCAACCTGTGAACATATTTATCAAAATAAGTGCCCTTTTTGTAGAAAACATCAAGAAATGGTTTAAATTATGTTTTGTCAGAGTGTTGTCCACATGAATGAAACCATGTGTCTATTTTTGTTGTTGTAGGACCGGTTGTGTATAGCACCCCAGCTTCTCTCATTGCCCCCTGTGTGGTCGCCAAGGGAACACTGTCTATTACGTCATCTGAGATGTACTTTGAGGTGGACGAGGAGGAGCCCGCGTACAAGGAATTGGATGCTAAGGTTAGACGTGATTTTAATTTTATTGAGTCCATTGATTCCATTGATTTTAATTCCATAGTCCTTTATCATGGTGCGGTTATTTTGATTTTCCCCAATCAAGACTGGAAAGAAAAAAATAGTCTGGTTCCATTTTGTCTGAAGAATACTAGCATTCATTACTGTTACTGGATACAAGATCATGACCAAGATGGTGGCTGCATGATAAAGGTCTATACACTGAAAACCAGTCAAGTCATACGACTGTGACACTTGTCTCCTTCTAACATTTGTCAATGCTGTAAACCAAGGACCTTTTTTCTGGTGGTTTCGGACTTGAACTCTCCGAATGGTTTCGGATATGAACTTCTTTGAGCAAACCTTGTTGATTGTGCAGACCACATCAAAGTGAGGATATGAAAGACTTTTTGCCTGAACCCATTTAATGGATGTAAGGCTTGGTAGGGGGTAAGTCTATTTTGAAAAGCATTTTTCAAAACCGACTTACCATTAGGTATTGCAGTACTGTGTATTTTGATGGGTTTTCAGTGATTCATCCATGATTGTTGTGAGACATCAAACTTTGTTTGAGAAATAACTTGCACTGAAAAATCAAACTAAACCAGTAATGTTTTCTTTAAAGTTATGAAATGAAACAATGCAAAAAAAGGTTGACAATGGTCACACATTTCAACCCTAGTTACCAGTAGAATCTTTTCCAAATGCTAAAAGTAAAATTTTGCTGAAAAGCCAGTGACTCTGGTAAAAAAAATAACATTTCAACTTACGACCAAGAATTAGCTAAATTTTGAGTACATTTTATTCTCCAGCAAAGATTTTTAGTGTGAAAGTTTTATGTTTGTTTGTTTGTGCATGGACTGCCTAACCGGATTTGCTCTTATGAACGGTCCTGATAACCAAAATACAAGACACTATGTTTTTTGTCAGCAATGACTCTCATCCCTGATGATATTAAAACCGTATCGCAAAAATAAAGTAACCATCGCCGCAGCTTCTAAAACCAGCTTTCCTGGCTATAGATACTCCTCACCAAAGTAAAAATAACAAAAGACCAAAACACCTGCACTCCTGTAGAGTCTGTTGACATGTAATTTTGCCGCCAAAACAAGGAAAAGAGGGGAATAAAAATATGATGGATGTCTGTGTTCTTTTGTGGCACCTCTGCCACGGACGGATGGTGTGGAAATGAATGTTGGCGACATGGGGGAGGGTGCATATGGCACCCTGCCGTCCGTTCCAAGCACTGGGGGGTTTAGTCATTACACCAAGGGTAATTTGTCATCCATTTAATGGCATGTGTTTTTTTGTCTCTAAATGAAGTGTCGTTTGTCTTTGGGTGTAATTGCATTCGGAAGCAATTTTTGAGTCTTAACGGATTCTGTTTTCTATTGTGGATGGTTGGGGTGGAGGATTTAGTTTATGCAGGCACTGACCTCCCAATACAAAGCCCTTGGTTATGTTTTCTCTCTCTCTCTTTTTGTTATTTATGTTTTCTTTATTTGCACAACAAAAATTAATGGCCTGACGTTTCGACCCTAGCAGAGTCTTTCTCGAAGGCTAACTTTTTACAAACTTTTTACAACACAAATCAAATAAGGAATTTAAACTAAGTAACACTAAATTGCATAGAGGATAAGGGATACTTAAGAAATAAAAGCCATTAGCAAGATACTTGGAATTGTCATTTTATATTGAAATAGACCCAACTAGTGATCAAAGACTTAAACTTTAGCCTATCACAATTTCTTGAAAATGTCAACATGTTTACTCTCAGGATTGCTAGCACAAATATTGAAATTTAGGTCCTATACTTCAGTATCAATATGAAGATGCTCATTTTCTTGCAGTCACTCTGAAATGAGAATATTGTTCCATTTCAGGATAATTACCTCTCCAGTTAGAGAATTTGTTTTTGAATGGTCAATTTATATACACTTCTAGTTTGTCTGCTAACTTTGCAGTCACTCTGTGTATATTGTAGTTTGTGTCTGCAGTAGAGCACAGTGTTGCAAAATGAAGCATTCTGTCAATAGAATATTCAAGCAAGGAATCCGATAGTAGTGTCTGTCAGTTAAAGCACTTGAGGTAATAGCACTGCATAAATTACATGTAAGGGGGGGGGGGGGGCTGGTCAGTTTTAGGGTTGAAATTGTGGCTGAACAACAGTGCCTTTCGTTTACATCTTTTATGACCACAAGTGCTCAATTCAACATTAAGGGTTGGACTTGGGTGGTTGGGATGACTGGCGTTTCACACCTCCTATGTCTGCAACACATCCCTGTGACGTGATGAAGGATTGATGATGTTTAACACTCCATGGTTGGGTGGTTTCAGTATAGGCGTCCACAGGGGGGAAAGAAGAAGATTCCCATCCGTGAACTAACACCAAACGGGCTATCAACCAAGGATGGGTTGTCAGTTAGACCTGGTTATACATGGTTTGAATGCATCCCTTGTGGATCGTTGCAAATGAGTCTGTAATTGTGGGTCTACAGTCCGTAATTGTCGGGGCTAGAGTCTCTGGAGTGTTGTACTTTGCTGATAATGGGTAGTTTGGTTTTGTTTGGTTTATCTCCATTGGCTTAATGAAGGTAATCGGTCAAGTTGCTCTTACAGAATGTCCAGAGGTAGACCTAGTTTTGTCGTTTGGTATAATTGGAAGTCAATAATAAAATGTTTATCAGAATTTATTAATTAGACTTGGCATTTACACATACAGAACAATAAGGTCGGCCAATTGTTTGATAGGGACAATCTGTTTGTTGTGGAGTTGTCAACTGAAAAATTGATTATGATGAAGTAAACAAACAAACAAACAAACAAACAAACATACAAACTGTGAGGGCGCATCAATTATAAACCGGTGGTCATGCATCATATAGAGAAGTAGCTTACAGATGGAAATCACATAACGAATTTGATATTAACTTTTAAAGCAATAATTACATGCTCAACTGTTACTAAAAGGTATAGATATTTAAGATTTTTGGTCTTATAGGTCAACACTGAAATTCAGAGAAAGTTCACAAAGGATAGATAATGGCTGCTGCAATATCTAAATTCATATCAATTTCAAAGCAAGAATTCCATGTGCAATTGTCATGAAAATTTTATTTTAGATATTGGGTCAATCAGGCCAAAGTTGACAAAGGATTGATAATCGTTGCTGCAATATCTATATTCATATCAACATTTAAAAATACCCACTAAAATGAAATCCACCAGATTGGATGTATACAAATAATATTTACCATGGATACTTCTTCCCCAAATATATTCTACCCCAAATGTATTCAAAAGATTGGATGGTTAAACATAACATTTACCGGAATCATTTCTGTCTATAAATCCCGCATCTTTGGATACTTCTTCTAGATTATCTTTTACTCTCACACTCCAAGTATTTTCCACTTCAAGTCCCCATTGTCTGTTCTCTCGAGGGGTAGCAATAATGTCAACCACCCTTGTAACTTTGCTTGACACTTCCATAAATGTTTGATCTACAGAGTTGGTACTTGCCACCTTAGTAAGATACCAGACCCCCAAAGGCTTTGCTCAGACAACGTAGAGTTGTGAAAAATTCCATCTTTGTCGGCTGAATTCTCTCCCTTTTATCCTTCAGCATCTTCCTATTATTTTGATGGTGTGACTGGGCAGTGTTGATATCCCCTGTTGAAATGCATTAATAAGTAGGTTTCTTGTGGCATTGGGGATTTGCCGGTGTTTCTTTATGGGGGTCAGTTGTTGCACCTGTACTTTTCACGGGTCAAACAAATTTCAGCCACAGCGAAAGAACATTTCTCTATGCTTCGAACCAATTTCATTGAACCACCGCTGAGCACGAGAAATTTCGTTAGCAAAAATTTACATTTGTAATTTAGTAATCTCAAGAAAAAAAAGCATTGTTGAATTTGCACCCTGTCATATAAACACGAAAATAAACTCATTGAAAATCGATGTATTTTCCACATTTTTTTTTAGTATAGGTGCATTTTATGTCCAAAGGTGTCTAAAAAGGTGTCTATTGATTGTATCTCAGTTTTTTGCGGGAAAAATATAAACAAATTGTTTTTTGCTTCAGAATTCAAGAGGATCTAAATGTTTAATTTTTTGTCATGTTTAATTTCGAATCTAAATTTAATTGACAACCACTTATCAGTAGATGATTTTTGTGCCATACCTTAAATGGAAGCTGGAAACTTTCTGAATAAAATAAAATAAAATAAAAACCTTTTTAAAATTTAAAATCTAAAATTTGGGGTCAAATCGGCAAAACAAAAAGTGTAAAATGACCTAGCACCTTAAAATATTATAAGAGGGTACATCCGGTGAAGCAGTCTTGTGTATTATGCAAACTCACAAAGAGGCAGATAACACAATGATATATATATAGGTGTGAGTCGTTGACAAAAGAACATAATTCAATTCATGCATTGACGAAGTTGACGAAGTACATTGGATACATTTAATAATGAAAAGCAAAAACTTACCAGTCGGGAAAAAAGAGAGATAACAAATATCTCTACACCCAAAAGTCTTGCTGGTTATTTGATACAAGTTTTGAAGAAAAAATATTTTTTGATTAGAATGTTTTGTGTTTAACTGCCACTTTGGGGAAATGCTGCAGACGTTATATGTTTTGGTAAGTGTTCTGTGTGTGTTTGGTGAAACTGTGTTAGAATAGCATTTAGGTTGGCTAGCTGCAGAGTGCACCAGCGCCCAGTCGGAGACTACGGTCATCCCATCCTACATCCGCCTCCATCCAAGTAAGTGCATTATTTCTAATAATTGTGTATATATTCAACCTTGTTTTAACTAATTATATTTTTAATACATTATTTGTACATGGCGATTGGCGAGAGTGCCAGGAAAGACAAATTGAGTAGCATCACGACGCTCGAAATGGTTAGCTTCCAGATCTATGGTATAGCTTGCCAACAGAGGGCGCCCTTTTGGGGTCCTCTTTGGTCTTTCGCGGTTAAATTTATCACCACTTTGAATTGCGTTCTGTTGTATGAACGAAGGCCAGCAAACAACTCTACCAAGGGAAGCTCTATTTATTGAGAATAGAACGTAAAGTAAACCATGTAAATGTGGTGTATGCGTTATTGGCCTCGGCAGCCATAAATCCTGCGTGATTTACCAGCCATCTCGGCACTGGGCTAGAGTTTCGAGATGTGTGTGTTCGGAGCTCTCAGCAGGGCCTCTCTAGATGACGGGTGAATTGAACTCACTTAAACCAGACAAGGAAACTAGTTCTCCGAGTGTTTTATGACTGTTATGTGGGGGCCAAGGCTTTCCTGTACTAAAGTTGGGTCAAGTTGGAATTTATTTTCTTCTACCGTGTGGTGGCAGCAAACAATGTAGTTTGGTTTATTGGTATCGGTTGGTGTGATCGTAGATCTGTGGTCCTTTCTCTTATGGTGTGTTGAAAAGTAAAGCTTTATGGTGTGATGGTGTGATTGTGCTCCCATCAATATTTCAGTACTATTTTATTCCGTTTTTGTTGTTTTTATCACTCAAAATCCTCCTACATAACTATCAAATTTACCATATTTTTTTATAGGAACCACGCAACAAAATGTTTCAACAATATGGTTTGGTTTATTGGTTTTGATGAGTGTGCTGGTGTGATTGTCTCATCACTGTTTTAATTCCGTTTTTGGTCATCGCTTAAAATCCTCTTTCAAAACTATCAAATGTATCATATTTCTTTAGAGGAACCTCGCAACAAAATGTTTCAACAGTTTGTAACGATAATGGCCCGTGCACTTATCGCATGGTATAAATCTCATTAATTGCCGATGTAGATCAACTGGGACAGCAAGGCGACGGTAGTTTGGCCGAGATTACTTAAGTTTTTTTCTCCCTCCTGGTGTAGACGTGGCCGCCGTGTTTTCGGCCTTGAGAGCCCCGCACTCTGAGTCCCCCGGTTTACTGCTCTTCGGGGCCCAGACATCACTCAAGACAAGACCTGATGTTGTTCGGTCGGGACTTTTTTTTGTGATGTCTGTTAACACAATAAAGACTCCTTTCAAGAAAGTTAAAATGTGGAAACAAACGAACCAACAGATCACAGACGACGGCATGACAATAAACGGAAACAAAACATTAAATTAAATTCTTGAAATAATAGAAGTGCAATAAATGTAGAGCTGGAGAAAGCAAGGTGAAATCAAGTATTTTGAACTATTAACGACTTTGTATGCAAGGCCTGGCGGGCAGCAGTACAGTGGCATGCCGTGGCACCGAACTCGAGCCCTGTTCTTATCAGCAACATGTGGGTTCGAGTCCTGCAGCCGATTTCACGAAACGCTAGGATTAATCCGATCCCGAGTTAATAGGACTAGTAATTCGTCCTAACTTTGTATAGGTTCAATGTGTCCTAACGTCTACGGATACGGAACTTAAGTTCTAAGGTTAATTCTAAGATAGGAAGAGTTTGGTGAAATCAACGGCTGGTATTGGCACCTGTGCCCTTGAGCAAGATACGTTACCGTAATGTGTTGTCCCTCGGATGGGACATTAAGCCCTATGTCCCTTGTATCAGGATTTGTACTGCACGTACAAGATACCATGTCGCTTAGCGTGGAAGAGTAGGGTTTAACCCCAGTATTTCTGGTTCACAAAGCAAGCACACCTTTTATAGGTTTCCGCAGGCTTGCTAACTACAGTGATGAGGTTCACTTGAGTCATCCTTAGTTCCATAATTACCAGAAACGTATGATTAATAACAATAACGTTGTGGCATTTTCATGTCTGGTTTCTACCATTGTTCAGATGCATTTTTTTTTTCTCAATGAAAATCAAATCGAATTCAGAAGCGCTAGCACTACACCATGTTGATAAATTGAGAAATTGAATATGATCGATAATTTCTCTCATAAATCATAATTTATAAATACACGCACTTAATCGGCATGCATTTTTCAACAACAAAAAGGTTTGTGTTAAGTCATGTTTTAGAAAATACTGGTGACCTTTCCTGCATAATAGTCTCTATACTAATTTTTGTAATGTGATGTGGCATTTTGTGCGGGTTATCTACAACCTAAATAATTTCTTGATTTTGTTTAGTATCTCAATTTTTCCAGAGGCCCATCAGGTGCTCTCATATTTAGTATTCTTTCAGCAGCTTTGTTATATCTGCTTTGGTATAACGTAAGATGGTTTCAGATTGTGCATTGGTGAGGCCATTTGTTGTATACGGGTCATCTGTGCTGGATAGGTTTGTGTGCACCATCCATGCGTTGTGGATTATGTTGAGCTCAGCTGTAATTAGGCCATGAACATCATGGGCAGGATATACTTGTGGTTGTTGTATAATACCAGTATCATCATTACGGTGCATCACATAATAGTCTATGCATAAAGAAAAACAAACGTGTGAACATTTGGGCTACGTTGCTCATTGAAGTTGCAAGAGAATAATCGAAGGGGAAACTTCCTTATGACATAGAGCTTCGTGCTTTCAGATTCATGAATATACCTGAAACCTTTCTTATAGATTCAAATTTTGGGGTGATAATTACCTGTTCTCTAAAACTACATTATACTTCAAATGAGGTCGTTTATATCACTAGTTTATGATATCAATAGCGCTCCAGTGCTCTTGTCAGCTTTGCTGGTCATTAATTTTTTTAAAGTAATAACCAATGAACCAAATGGCTGAACACAACGTACTAAACAAAAAAATACAAGAAGGAATCGTGTATTATATAGGCTGTTTTCAGCCATTTGAGTTTTTCAACGAGATATTTAGATATTGTCTTTCTGTTGCGGTCGTTGTGGACAGGGTCCTTTTCCAGCTGGTTTGATGATGATTAGGTATTTTAATATTTAATCAACAGAGGGCGCTTCAAAAGTAAACAGTGTTTGATCTAACATGGCCCGACCACCGATCAGTATAGCAGATAAGATCAGTGGGTCCGACGAGTTTATCATAATATAGCGTAGCGTGACCCAACCTCAGCAGATCAGAAATAAGAAATTGTGACACTCACGCACCAAAGCATGACTTTTCCCGTCTACCATTGGGATCTCTCGACAACAAAAATCTGGCAAAGTAAACTTCCGGCATATAGAGGCCACGTTTTTGCCTTGATTAAATTTGTGACTGTTAGTAAGGGTTAACTGTCTCAAATCCACTGCCTATAATAGTCTGTACGTTTTGGGGGGCATATTTTAGATGAACCAGCCAGTAAATGTCGTGTGAGAGACAGAAAGGTTTCGAAGAATGGAGCGATGTGGCTTTTGAGGAGCGGGAGTTTTATTGACGAAATTCATACCGGTTACCAGTCAGTTATCCTTTGCATAGTACAAAGTCTCATCGCAATTAATAACTTCCCATTCCACTGTCATTTTTGTCATTATTGACAAGCTGTCCTTCTCCGGTGATGGCGAGTTAAACACCACCCCGCTGTGCCTAGTCGCCAATGACCACGCCGTAAGCCTAACGCACCGATAAGAGGGGGTGCCTCCTCCGCGTTATCGACGGCTAATTTCCCGGGTGTTCCCCCTCATCAAGTCCGGACTCCGAGAACCAACATGAAGAAACACTAACACTGTCTAATATCAAACTCAATTAGCTCATACTGGACAGGTAGGACGGGCTGACACTTTCAAGGCAAAACACAACCTGGAATCACCACCGCCTTCCTTCTCACACGGAGTCGTTATCGGGAGTCTTGTTGTGCTTTTAAAACCCCACCATGCGTCCTTCAACATGCTCATCAAAACCCCGTCAGACATGCGACCCTCTCCGTCAACGCAGCCGTTGATTTTGCAATTTGGTCCGGGCGCAAAGCTCGAGTCCGGCTGGACCAAATCTGGAGTCCGGCGGGGCGTCGAGGCGCCATCGTGCTGCCGAGAGCCATGCTTTGGGGCAGGCCGCACTTTATTGTTACGTTATGATGTATTTATGGTTGTATTTGTGGTCAAAAACAACTCTCTTTCATCTTCGAAGACATGTAAAGTGGTTTTATATCATGGCCATGATTACTGGATATAGGCTAATACTTTAGGTAAGGTGACTGTTCTCTGGATAATGTTTTATCCGCCTACTGACTTGTTTACACATGTTACCCATGCTGTTATTGGATGTACTGTCAGTCATTGTGCTTTGTAAGTGATACAGCGGTACATTCATCCATCCATGCAACCACCAGACGATTGTGCAAGTCTAATAGATTTATTTATTTGTTCATTTGTTTATTATTTTATTTATTTGTTAATGTATTCATTCATTTATATTACAGGCTTACTCGTTGTTTCTCAGAAGCAATTTGTATCTAGCAAATTATAAAAGGAAACCAAGTAATGTCGTTAGCTCATTGGCCAGGTATTATTTGCTGTTCATAAATTGCTTTATTTGAAACAATTCGGAAAGACAGATTTGCATCCCGTCCACTTGTTGTGATATAAAGCATTATTAATAATATGTACAATGCTTGAATTGTTCAATACCTTGTACTCGGTCCTTTCGGTTCGGTTTCGTGTGTCCGTCAGTGTGTGACTTTTGTCCACAAAGTGTCTGTCTTTATTTGGGTTTGCTTGTCTTTGCTTGATTTTTATTGTTGTCTTGCAATCAAAATTATGAAAATTGATTTTATTCTTGTTTACTAATATGAAGCATGGAGTGCCATCTCTTTCCCCAGCTCTGGCTGCATCCGTAATTTTGGTCTCTCCTATTTTAGCTGCATATCAATTCCCCCCCCCCCAAAAAAAAATATATATATATATATAAAAAAATCAGATGAATTCGGGAGTCAAAATCAAACATCACTTCTCATTATGCAAACCGGAAGGATTAATTTAGTGTTCGCGATTTTGGTGATTCCCCAGTTGTGACTGCATAAGATTATTTGGTATCTCCGAGTCAGTGTCACCGAATACTGATTCTTTACTTATAAAGGGTATCAGATAAATCCTGAAAAGAAAAATCAAACAATCAAGTGCTCATTATGTCATCACTGCTCTTTATGCAAACCGTATGGATCAAGTCAGTCTTCACAATACTGATGACTTTAAATTAAGTTGCTCAACAGGCATGCGTTTTGCCGGTGTTTTCTAGTGACCCTCCCCCCAGTAGCCGGCGCCCAATAGCAGCGTGTTCTTCTTGTCAAGACGACCGACCACTGCTGCGATGTTACGGGCGGTGTAAACCCGCAGCAGCCGGTAGAGTCATTGAGTCCGGACCAGACATGAGGAACACACTGCAGTTTACAAGAACAACTGTGACAGCCCAGGGTTCAATTTCTTGGGTGGCCCGTTTGCCGCTCTAGAAAAACCCTTTCTCGTTTCCTTTCGGTGTGTTATTGTCTATTGAAGAATATAAGGTTGTTTTTGCTGTCATCAAGGTCGTGAACTCCCAAGACAGCAATTTAGAGGTAGATCAGTATTTACAAGAAGATTTTTTGTTTTGAGCTCTGCGTCTGCCTTCTTTACATCTGGCAAGGTTTTTTTTTGGACGGCCACATGCGCATTATAATGGTTACCAATTTTGTTAATATCTTCATGCTAAATTCATCTTTCATTATGTGGTATACCATGGGTATACAAACTAATGCTATTACACTAGTGGTCAACAAGTGCATTTATCCCTTACTGACTGCTCGCACGTCTTGTTTTTTTTTAAAACAAATTCTGAATCTGTTATATACGTACAATTTCGATTTAAGTTTTGCTTGTGCTCAATCACGCGTCATTCATTTTTGCACAGGAGCATTTTAGTTTGTGGATACTTTCTGCACTGATGGCTTAAATGAGGGAGAACGAGCAATGTTTTTGAGCTAGTTTAAACGTCACTTATACTACATAAACACTTCGAAAACTTGTATACAATCAGTGTCCTATATAATCTTGTATTGTTAAAGGAACACGTTGCCTTGGATCGGTCGAGTTGGTCCTTGAAAAGCGTTCTGTAACCGTTTGCTATAAAATCGGTATGTTTAGAAAGATGTTGTAAAAGTAGAATACAATAATCTACACAAACATGCCTCGAAATTGCGTGGTTTTCTTTTTACCTCGTCGACTAACACTAACACGGTCGGCCATTAATGGGAGTCAAATTTTTGACTGCCATAAATGGCCGACCGTGTTAGTTCGCGACGTATAATGAAAACCGTGCAATTTTGAGTGATACTTGTGTGGGTCATTATATTCTACTTGTAAAACATATTTCTAACCACATGCAATTCATAACAAACGGTTTCAAACGATTTTTATATACCAACTCGTCCAATCCAGGGCAACGTGTTCCTTTAAGACGTGATAGGTTCACTGTGATTTCACGATTCACCATCTACCCGCATGTACTCAATACACATTATTACAGCAGAAAGACATACTATCGATGGCTTATTTCAAACTGTCCTTATAGATTTTACGGGGCACCACCTACTCACGTAGTCGAAATTATGTATCCGGAAAGCATAACCGCATGTGGACTACTTACCGCGGATATTCGACAACTTGTATGTAATTTCCGCGCACCGTGAGAGTTCCCTGCCGTCATGCAGTGCATGGGCCTGATGCAACCAGTGGGGGACACATCCCTCTGGTTTGCATTATATGGTATTCCTGTCAGTAATGTCTTCGCTATGCATACATAGTGATATCAGTTTCATGCTATGGAATAACATGCCCTCAGGCGAGTCAGTGTATCATAGCATAGAGAGGGAGGAGGGGGGGGGGGGGGGGCTGATGTAGACTTGACTCAAGTCCCAATCCTGCCTATTTTCAGTCCCATCGTCTAATAATCAGAAAACTCCCCCAACCTGTGCCTCGCCTTAACGTAGCTACATTTTGACGGCGGATATGCTTTAGGGACCTCTCGCACGAGAACGGGACTTGAATCAAGACTAAGGGTGATGGGACCCGCTCGATGTGACGTTTTACCTGAAGCCTCACCGTGGATTATTCCCCAACTTATATAGGGGGACTCGCCCCCTTCAATCAACTGGTTACCGGTTGGCATGGGTTATGTCACTCTGTATGACAACTTCATTAGGAGATCATGGGAGTAATTGTCGGGCTTGGACAATTTTCAAGCAACCCCACGGGAGCGTTTTAACCATAGCCGGTATCCGTAGCGCCAATGGTTTTTAAAAAGCACGTAAGGTCTTTTTAAAGGCACTGGACACTATTGGTAGTTACTCAAAATAATTGTTAGCATAACAACTTACTTGGTTACGAGCGAGCAATGGAGAGCTGTCGATAGTATTACAAATTTTGAGAAACGGCTCCCTCTCACGTAGATTTTGGGAAAGAGGTAATTTTTTTCACTCAAAATATGTAAAGACTTTGGGCCTGAAGACTTTCTTATTATTAGGTATCTGAAAGCACACAACATGTTTCATCAATTATGTTTTTTTCTTTAATTGTTCTCTTGCAACTTCGATGACCAATTGAATCAAAATATGCACAGATTTGTTATGTGATGCATGTCGGGATACACCAAGTGAGAATACTGGTCTTTGACAATATTATACCAAAGGTGTCTAGTGCCTTTAAGTCTAAACGCACTGTTACCGATTCTGTACCACTTTACAGAGAATGTCACATCAAGGCATGTGTAGGTAATACTTTCCACATTCGGGCACGGAAACTTCTGAATTCATGAAGTTTCTCGTCTGTCAATCCCGGGCATCGAGACCCAGAGATGTCTGGGTGTGTTACGGGCTTCTCGTATACAAGACCAAAATTGAAGTTGACAAATATAACCCCTGATATGCGTAACCCCATCACTCTTTCTCAAACATGGAATAACATTTTTATTTTTTGAAAGGTGTTATTATAATATGAGTAATATTGCCTTAACCCATAATAGGGATGATGGTAATATTATTATGTGAAACAGACAGCTCCATCCAGTAATAGAATACTAGCGGATTTCCTCAGTGATGCACAACTCTGTGTCAAGAAGGAACACTGGTGTGTGGTGACTCTTTGGTTAAGGGGGGGGGGGGGGGGGTGCAGAGGGGTTGATTTGCCTGAAACTCCACACAGAAACCCCCCCCCCCCCAACAAATACCCAACATTGCTTTTCAGTAGTAGTTCTTGTTATTGATATGCATTCCTATAAATGTTTTTAAATGTTTTTTGTACTGTATGCGAGCATTTGAGTTCAATATATCCTTTTGCTTTCTCTATACCCAGTTTTTTTTTCTCGCTGTCCCCGAATTCCCCAACCATTTTGCCTAAAGTTCGCCCATTGATTTGCCAAAATTTCCCAACTATTTTGCCCAAATTTGGGAGAGCAGTTCCCCCTGCCCCGTAAGTCGTACCCTCGTACGTTTTGGCGACCCTCTCTCTATCGATACAAACAAACATAGTCACAAGACGGTGGTTTTAGAAAAAGGATTTTATACTGTTTCGTTTTCGCGGGCCACGAACCCTTCATTATGCTAATCACATCTAAAACATTTAAAGAACCAAACGCTGTATCGTCTGCTTCATAACTAGATTGTTAGTTGAATTTAACCATTCTATAATACATAAATGCTTGCCCTACCTTACAGATTAGTTTGTGGGGGAAAAAAACACGAATGACGTGCGGAAACGTTTTCAAATTAAGAAACATTTCCTAAATGCGTTGTAATCCCGACGATCGCGGGCAAATATGTTTTGGATTATTATAAAAGTCTTCAAGAAAATCCTCTTTGCTTCTTGGATGAGCACAGAGTGTTACTCATACTTGACTCAAGCTCCCGTGAGACTTGGAAGACATGGGATTATTAAGTCGAGATTCGACCAAGACGTCTTTACATCTCACTCAAACGGGCTGCACATTTTCCGGGGATTTGGAGAAATTGAAAATGGAAAACATGTGATGTAGACGGGGACTGGAACCCTGACGTAGTCTCTTGCAACTTACAATCATAATGTTTTTACGGCCATGTGACAGCTAAGCTTTTAATATTTACGGTTGATGTAATGACAGGAGATCAGAACGTGCATATTATATTATTATGTTAAAGAATAGAGAAAGGACAGTAATTTCTCTATTATATGGTTAAGGTAACCGACCTGACTCGTAATATTAACCAATTTCGCTATCTCTTTGGACTTCTGTCGGGACATTGAAACCTGTGCAAATAATTTCACTGCATATAGTTCAATTTTTCGAATGTAAATAATTGCATAAATGCTTAACTTATTGCATTACAACTTTTGTGAGCCTTATTTTTTTCTTCTAAATATAAATTGATTATCTAGAACGTTTGGATCACACCAAGCTACTAAGGCAAGTTTTGAATCAATGATGTACTCACCTACCCGTAGTTGATCTAGTTTTTCAAGAAAAAAATAGAAAGATAAACAAATAAGATGATTGAAATAATACACCCAATACAGACTAAATATGTGGAAATGGACGTCGTCAAGATCATTACTATATATCCCACATAATATAAATCACAAAGAATTATTTAGTTCATCTTACGATGCCAAGATTCAAGAAGATAATCCTTACACCATACACGCACCATGTAGTTTGCATAATGACTCATGATTCATGTATTATACCGAGAGTGATGAAGCAGGGGTGGTAGCAGCTCCATCTTGGTATACCGTGTCTCCAGCACACCAACAGGGCAGCCCTGATGGCGGTGCTCCGCTCCCACTGACATCCACCCTTCGGAAACCAATGTACATTCACGAATAACATCATATGGGGATGGGTTGATAGGGGGGGAACATCCCCCAATGCTGAGTGAAAACCTAATCCCTATGTGGTGATATCAAAAGGAAAAGGGACTTGCCTCCAATTGAATGTTCCTTTCATCAATTTGGCATGACCTTATCTTTATAGGTCCTCCACTATTTCATATTTCAGTTTGACTGTGTCTATGCGTTGAGTTGTAGATTGCATAACATGACATTGTAACTAATAATACACCATGAAGTTCTTGTTAGCATGTGAAAGCTCGCTTTAGGTCAATTATTTGGTTGCTGTTTGTGTTTTGGTGTTTCCATATTCTTTTGATTTCATAATTTTCCGCAGAAAGTCTTCTGTATATAAAAGAATAGTTAATGGCCTTGCGTTTCGATCCTAGCTTTACTCGAAGTTAGTCTTTCTCGAAGGCTAAATGTTTGAATTCTGATATTTTTTATAGTCTGGATTAATAAACAAACACATAAATAAGTCATTACCGACGACCACATTGCTGTGACTAGTTACTTAGAACAACAACAACAATAATAATAATAATAAACCATAAGAAGGGGTTAATGAGAAATTAAAAGCTTTATTTAATTCTGCAGGGCGTATTAGTAGAGACTTCAAATTATCTTTGATACATTTAATTCGTAATGTGATCCCTTGCTGATGTGTTTGGCGTTTTAAAATTTTTGCTCCTAATTTAACTGTTGTTATACTACAATTTGTTACAATCCCGTCTCTATTGCATTGGGTTACATGTCACGTTCTTATCGTATTGGAAACAGATGTGCATCTTGGAGCATGCACCATTAGCCTTGTTCTAAAGTGTTCTCTAATTCGGTCATTTTTTTTATTTCGTTATTACCTCATCGGTCACTTAAACGTGGTTGGAATGCAGTCGCTGCTTCAAGGTAGAATTATTATAGCATTATAGTGAATATTGATGAAACCAGAGCTGCGCAACCTGCCCTCCTTGATTCTGCAGAAAGTTCCACATGAAATTGAAACAAAAAATCCATGTTCTGATGAACAAAATTGAAAATCTCCCTGAATATGGAAACGTTTCCCCAGAGATGTTAAACGGAGTTCTAAATTTATCTCCCTGATTGTTGTAAACAAAATCCCACCGATTATTGTACACAATCTTCCTGTAGATGCAACATTTTTACAGCTCCGTGAAAGGCATCAGTTTTTCCATAAAACCATGTCAATGGACAATGCTCTATTGAGGAAAACCCCCATCTGAGGATATGTTACCATAAACTACAACACTCGTGTACCAAGACGGTGCGTCACAGTTCGACTCTAGATGGCGCGCTTTATAATATCATCAAATCAACAATAGTGCGTACAATCAACTGACATGTTGTGATCGTTACTCCAAAACAAACACAAACCCAATACTTTAAGTATATTTAGATTGCAAATTCCAAGTAGTACCTTTAAAACAAATACGGTCTTTTACTGGTTTTGGTCATCGTACAAGAAAACGGTAACGTTGTATTCGTCCTGTTGAATGGCGTTTCTTCCAAGTAGTACCTTTAAAACAAATACGGTCTTTTACTGGTTTTGGTCATCGTACAAGAAAACGGTAACGTTGTATTCGTCCTGTTGAATGGCGTTTCTTCATCTTAGACCACATTATAAGAAAACCGTAAATTTTACAACCGTTGTTATTACAAAAGACTGATTTTGACAAGAATCAGTTATTTTCAAACTGTGAATTCTCGTCCTTTTTGAAATAGAGGACCGGTCTCTTTCTCATGTCTTTGTTTATTTCCATTTTGACGACACTTGGCAGTGTTCAGAGTAGTCATATGGCTATAGTGTAGTAAGCTGCCACCATACAAGACGTGATAAGGTTTGTAGAGATGATGTAGCACTGTGTGTGATTAGTAACACCCCGATGTAGAAGGAGACACCTGCCGTCGTCTACAGCTGGTATCCCCTGTCGTCGGCTCGGCTTTGATGGCTTCATTACGAATGATCACCGACACTCTCTGGCTTTAAAGTGGATGAAGGAATATTGGACAAGCTTGCTCTTGAATACAAAAGTCGCCGGCTGAGAAGTGGCCCTGATTCTGGGTACTGGTGGAGCCTGACCCATTTCCGTGTCAGACTGACCTGGAAACTGGTGACATATTGGGATTTTGACTCGGATTCTGCGTCAGTTTGACACAGTTTCGGTCCGTTTGACAAAGATTCCGGGTGAGTTTGGCACAAGATTCCTGGTCCGTTTGACAAAGATTCCGGTTCCGTTTGACACAGTTCCGGGTGAGTTTGACACAAGATTCCGGGGCCGTTTGACATAGATTCCGGTTAATACTGACCCAGAAATAGGTCGGGCCCCTGCAGGGTCTTGAATCCGGATCAATTATGACCTAGGAGTTTTTGAAGGGGTGCATGTATTTTTTGAGCACCAGTCTTGGGTTTTATCGTTAACAGCCAGCCTCGTTACAGACTAGCAATGTTGGTTGCATTGCAGTCAGTGAGCCATACTTGCTCAATCGTCCCAAATTGTTTTGATTCAAGTTCGCACGAAGTGAGAGCATAATCCGAGAATAAAATGTGATTTTTCACCCACAGGAAGCCCAGTTTGCCGATTGAATGTGTTCTCAACCATACTTTATACAGGGCAGCATGCCTTTAAGGCAAAAACTCACGTATTGTACTCCTTGATTGACTCCGTATAATTTTGTTTTTATTGGACTTTCTATTATTACTATCCAACTCCAATGGAGAAGATCGGGTTGAAAGAAGATATTTCTGATGCGGGGAAAGGTTAATTTTTGCCGCGAGGTGAGGAAAAAGGGTGCTCATTTGGGTAAATGTTGTTGTTTTGCTGTACTTTCATCCCTTGGATTTCATCATTGAGAAGGCATTGCCATTTTTATATTTCAATGGACATTCGGGAAACCTTACAGTCTTTGGTAAACTTTTGAAGGGGCACCAAGGGCAAGACCATGGGCAACAGAAAGCCACGGCCTCCATGTAACTCAATGCCTGTACTTTTGCCGGCAGGATCATGTGGTGTAGGTCTACAGTAAAAGCCTCCTGTCTTACAGGACAACTTTTTCAAACCAATCTTGATTGTTTGTAGGGTGTATTTGTTGTTCATTCAGTCGGTCATGATAAACCTCAGCGCCATCTTGTTTTCTCAAGACCCTAATCAGAAACAACTGCATCTGTCGAAAACCAGATTTTACCTTTTGCCTTTTCCTAGATGTCGACCATGATTATAATAGATGCAACAGAGAAAAGGACCTCAACTAGAATAACATGGTATTAAAGGACAGTATTAATCACCCTTGTAAACCATTGCTCTACAGAGAAATCCTTTAGTAATCCGATTAAATTCACATGAAGAGGTCCATACGTCTTGGGGAAAAAAAGAGAAGATTAAATGTATTAATCTTTCATGGTGGAATCGGATTGATCAAGCTTTGGTATATAATACCATAAGACCAATGATGTTTGGCGGCCTTGGATGTGGTATGTTTATATGCACAGTATGATACCAATGTAAATATGTCGATTGGTAGAGAATGAAAAAGGGTTTGCAATGATAATGACTCTGAGAGCGGTTTGCGGTAACACCTTGTGAATATATTTTTGTTTTAGTTGGTTTGTTCGGGAAGTGTGAATATTTCTTTTAAGTAAAGTGTGGTTCGGAAGAACCGGTTCTTTTCAGAACCAACACTTTATAAAGGAGATAAAATGTTACACCATGTGAATATCTTTTTGTTTAGTAGTAATTATTGGTTCTGAAAAGGTAACACCATGTGAATATCTCTTCGTCTTTTCAGAAGTGTTGGCTCTGAAAAGAACCGTTAGTTTTCAGAACCAACACTTCTATATAAAAAAAAAAAAGAACACTAAAAAACCCAGAGATATTCACATGGTTTTCTTTATCTCTTTTGAGTATTGTTGGTTCTGAAAAGGTATATTCACTTGGTGTTACTAAAAACCTCTTTTAGTTATACATCCACCGTGCAGAGTTTTAAATCCTGATAATGACCTCTCTCTCTGACGTATTCTCTTATTCAGAGGTCAACGTGGAGTATTTTGTTAAACGGTGGACATAATACACTTGTCGATCGATCCGGCTACCAACCAAAGTTAATAATCTTTTTGGGGGGTTCTTAAACAGGGGTAAAACACCGTAACTTTAAACCGGGTTGTGTATTGTGACTACAAACAGTAGAGGGTCTAATTCAATTTGGCCATCCCAATTAAAGGAATAATCGTTGCAAATTGAAGCTAAGACTATTCCCATGGCACCGAATATTTTGTTCTGATTCTATTGTACGAGGTTAGAACGAAGCACACGTAATAGCGGGGGTCTCTTAATAGATTCATCTGACGCACCGTTCCCATCTCTCCCTGGGCACAAGTGGGCCGATGCACTGACCCCCGTCTCGGCTCACTATTCTCCTCAATTATCCGTCGCCCGTTCTTATTACTCCCGTATTTTTCCTCTCTTCTTCTTCTTTTTTTCCCCTCTCAACATTAATCTCATTATTCGACGATTATATGTTCATTTTGGACTGATTAAAGCGCCTTTAAGGCCCGCACCGTGCCGTGATAATGGCGATGAAATTGCGCGGTTCATATCGCTGATTTCCCGGGAGGATTTCCCTCCCGACCGACCGTACTGGGATGAGTTTGGCGAGCAAGCTACCGTGCAGAGAGGGGGGGGGGGGACACCGTCCGCGGCTAGCGGCACTGATGAGGCATGCGCCTCGGTCTGTGTCTTGACTTTGTATGTGTGGACCGTACTCTGGAGAATTTAGCCCGTATGTTTGGAAAGTCGGTGCACAGTTTGTCCCCGTCTGTGACTTTTGTCTTTGAGGCGATTCGCCCGCTACGTGATTACTTTCTCTCTTGTTTTGATACCTTGTGTTCCATGGAGAGGAAATCACTTCCCTTTGGGCAAGGGGCATTGATTGTTTCTTTTGATTTACCCGAACCGGGTGTGGAGGTGTATAGTCACCATCTTCTTCTGGCAACTTTTATAATAAATATCACTTCGAAAGCCTAAGCTTAACACTGATAAGGGCAAATCGTGTTTAAAACTCGAAGTAAAACAATCAACCATTACGTTTGAAAATGTTAAATTTGGATCAGGGATGAAGAATATTATTGTTTTACCGATACGTGTGTTTAGCACTTCATGCTCAGTACTTTCCCGAGTCCTGTGAAGTAAATCCACGTGCTAGTATAAACTTGTGTGGGAAAGTACTGCGTATAGTATACAGTGCTTAAAGACACTGGACACTATTGGTAATTGTCAAAGACCAGTCTTCTCACTTGGTGTATCTCAATAAAAGCATGAAATGAGCTCAATCAGTCATCGAAGTTGCGAGATAATCATGAAAGAAAAAACATACTTGTCACACGAAGTTGTGTGCTTTCAGATGCTTGATTTCGAGACCTCAATATCTAAATCTGAGGTCTCGAAATCAAGTTCTTGAAAAATACTTCTTTCTCGAAAACTACGTCACTTCAGAGGGAACCGTTTATCGCAATGTTTTATACTACCAACAGCTCTTCATTACTCATTACCAAGTATAAGGTTTTATGCTAATAATTCTTTTGAGTAATTACCAATAGTGTCCACTGCCTTTAACACACACAGAAACACAAGACAATATTCTTTTATCGCTGCTAAAATAAACGATTCGAACTGCCTCTAGCTACCGGTCAATCTCGGTGGTCTATTTGGTAAGATACTTCTCTAGAATTGCAATGGTCGTAGGTTCGAATCCCACCCGAGCAAAGGGACTTGGGCTGGTACTAGCCTATACATCGCTTGACTGGGTAAAAACAAATAATATTGCATTGACAATATAATTGCAAACTCGGAATGCAAGTGACATCTCATTAACATCACAATAGATTAAACGGAAAGGTTGTGGCTTGGTTTTTTCACTAAAGTCGTCGAATAATTTCTGTCAACGTAAATGTATTCTTAATTATGTTAACCTTGTGCCATACAACTATGTATGTTGAGACGATTTCAATGTACTTTCATAACATCATGAACAAAATAATGTTTGGATGATTCGAGTGCGATGCAATAAATGTTAGTCAATAATCACACTGGCACTTAAGGCACACCATCAATTGGCGCCTTTTCTTTAAAGGACTTTTCAGATTTCTAATCTTGCAGTCCCCAAATTAAAACTCAGCCTAAAAATTTACCTCAAACTGAAATGTTTGCACATCAGCGAACGGTTTATATATGGTGCCTTCTCGTGATTCAAATTGATTTGTCCCAAAGTGTAAATTAATGCAAGTACAAACATTAATATCATAATTGCGGCCACAGCTTTACATGGTACACACCGATTAGGGTTGGTTAATCTAGATAAATGGTCACGTGGCATGAGGCAAGCAAAACAGACTTCGAAAGAAAAACCTTGCTGTGTGATAAATAGCTGAATCCCCAGCAGTCGAAATGCCGTTTGTTTGCACGAATCAGTTCGAGTGCGTTGTAGAGTGTATGTATGACGGTTTTGTTTGCATACGTGTGGTATCACACTCAGCACCAATTGAACTGAATGATTTTCCCGCTTCGTTATATCCACATTAGTTCCCAGTCCCTCTCTCCCATCCTTTTTTCTCTGTAGCATCTATCAAAATGTTTGCGTTGGAAAGTCGTTGACATCAGATTAAAAGGTTTCAAGTAGATTAAAACGGTTAAATTGGTATTCCACGAGTGATATGATACGGGCCCGAATTCAAGCAGCGCCGTTGCGGCTAGTTTTCAAATTGGCAAACTCGGGCAGCTCGTGTCTCGGGTAAAAGAAGAAACTAGACATACATGTCTCTTCAACTTGTGATAAATACCGCACTTAAGCTAAATTAACACCCTTTTTATTATATAGAAAAAGGGGGTGATTTCTTGAGTATTTCCGGAACACCGGTCTACTTTAAATTGTTTGCCATACGGTTGGGACGTGCATGTGCGTTTGTTAAAAAATAAAACTACAATCAAACGAGCATGGGATGGGTGTCATTTAACAAGCGTTTTCTTCTTTGACACCGTCCCAATTTATTTATAATTAACCATGCTTTCATCCAGACCGGGGGGGGGGGGGGGGGTGTTGTTGGCCTCATTACAAAGTGACGCGCAAAAACTATAAGCACGCCATTTGCAGTGTCATAAGCAATTATGCCGATTGGAGGGGGGAGTTTGGTGGTCACAATTTATATGATATGTTTTATAGACCTCTTTGATATCAGCGAACTCTGTTACTATTGGCTGTAGGTTTAGATTTCATCGTTTGTAATTTTTTGGTTTAATATCCGGAACACAAATGTGGGTCACGCTGATTAGATTGGTCTCTATCAGATGAACATGTTAATCATTCAAAAACTGATTTGGGTATTCTAGGTTTGATTTTTATATAAGCTATAGTTTTGTTCATTGCAAAATAGTGCACTCGTCGGTTAGTTTTGTTTTCACTGTGCTTAAGATGAGTATGATAACCATTAGAAAAATTTTGTATTTTCAGTTTAGGATTTTGTTTTTTATAAAACCTGAAACAGCGTGGAATTGTTTTGTCCAAAGCAAACGATTGTACTCTGGCAACTTTGGGGATCACTGTCTTAAAAAAAACTTTTTTTTTTTTGTTGGTTTAATAAGTGGATTTAAAGGAACACGTTGCCTTGGATCGGTCGAATTGGTCTTTGAAAAGCGTTCGTAACCGTTTGTTATAAAATGCATATGGTTGGAAAGATGTTGTAAAAGTATAGAGTACAATGATTCACACAAACATGCCTCGAAAAAGCACGGTTTTCCTTTAACCTCGTCGGGTGTCAAATGTTTGACTCCCATAAATGGCCGACCGTGTTAGTTTGCAAAGTAAAAGGAACCACACAATTTCGAGGCAAATTTGTGTGCATCATTGTATTCTACTTTTAAAACATCTTTCTAACCATATGCATTTCATAACAAACCGTTTTCAAGCGCTTTTTGTAGACCAACTCGTCCAATCCAAGGCAACGTGTTCCTTTAACATGTTGTCCTATACTGTGAGGTTGTAATTATCATTAAGTGCCATTTATATGCTGCTTTTACAAAAAACTGCCCCACACAGTAAGATTTGATAACTTGTTAAATTAATGGACAAAAAAAGCTTCATAATGCAACTGTCCGTTCACACTTTAGTAGAAGACTCTCAGGTTTCTGGGGATGATAACCTTCTTTAAGATAATCCCGATAACCTAAAAGTCCGTCCCAAAGAAATGAAGACATCAAGTGAAAACATTGTACTCATCGCGCTCACCGGGAGGGGGGGGGGGGTAGTTATGGAGAGCAGTTGTCCGGGACACGTCTCATTGGCTTTTCACCGAGAGGCTCGTTTCGCTGCAAGTGGAGCGGAGCGACAGCGAAGCCCGTAGACCGTACAGCTCCCGACCCATGACGGCCCTAGGCCCTTGTCGCACGGCGCTGCCAGCCACCCGTGCCTCCGAACCGTCCGCATACCCACGTCCGTCACCCTCTCGTCTAGTGAGGCCCGTAGTCGTTCCCGGGCCGCCGCCGCGCATTTGCATTTTGTGGTTGATATTACAGGCACACTTTACGGTTGTTCATGAGACTTGATGATGCGGAACATGTAGGCGGATTTGCTTGTACTGTATACTAAAAAACCCGGACCATTTGTAGGTCTCTACCATGCCCGAATTGACAAGTTCTCTTCATCATTATTGGTGTCGCTCAGCCGCATCATATAGTGAACTGGGAGTGGCTTCAAACTGGTGATAAGCACTGGAGGACACCTATACAACAAATGTGATTAGACGCCGAGTTTGTCTGGCTAGTTTTACCAGAAATAC
Organism: Asterias rubens; assembly: GCF_902459465.1. Taxonomy (NCBI): domain Eukaryota; kingdom Metazoa; phylum Echinodermata; class Asteroidea; order Forcipulatida; family Asteriidae; genus Asterias; species Asterias rubens. Next base: position 15,240,987 of record NC_047069.1, read on the forward strand.
TAGACAAAACCTAATCCCAGCTCTTTAAACGTAACTGTGCGTAATGAACGCTGTTTACAGTGATCATGGGTAACCAATGGTATTGTGTGAAATTAAGGTATGATTTAACTCGCTTTGGTTCCTTAAGTTTTTGATCAAAACACTCAAATTTTTGTAGTTTGAATGGTGCCCTTGAAATACTGAAGTAGAAATTTACAATTTCCTCATTAGGTGCCCTTTACTAAGGAGAAAATTCCTTGTGCCCTTGCCCTTTTCACGAAGCATACAGGCCCGTGAGCCCTACTCATTTCAACAAACTTAAACTGATATAGCCATTCTTAGAAGTGGGATTATCGGAAGTTCACAATGATATATACCTTATACACAGATTATAGGTTACCTCATCATGCATTGCATCAAATCCCATACAGATTACCTGTTTGTGTTTTGTGTTTTACTTAATTGAGCAATACTACCTGGCGATGAACATCACTGGCCGTGACAATTCAACCGCCTCCTGCGTGGCTGGCTCACCTTAACATGTGAACAATCAAGGAAAAGATCCCACAATTGACTTTGACAAACATAATTTCCTCCCTGTAAACTTTACTAATGATGGTTCCGTCAATCATAGGATTCGGTTGTGGCGCAATAGTATTAGTCAAAGCAGTCGGGTAATGCCGATGAGCCGTTAGATCTAGCTTGTGTATTGAATTGTGTGTTTTGTTTTGCGTTTTGGGGTTTTTAGCTTGTTTTTTGTGGGCGTGTTGTTAGTAGGATTTTAAACTTTGCCTGGTGGAAGTATACTTATGTGAGGTTTGCAGTAACACCATGTGAATATCTCTTTTGAGTAGTGTTGGTTCTGAAAAGAACGTGGTTGATAAAATTGTATTATTATTTCTGAATGAGTCATGCAATCTCATACATGCGTCGCACTGTTGAAAATTAACTGGTCAAAATAATAAGGTTATCAAATTGCTTGCTTTTACAACTCAGTTTCCCTGTCTTGTAACACATAAACCAAGGTCTTATTTCATGGCTCTGCTAACCGCAGAATTATGCTCTTATATACGGTGGTCCTGGGCCCAATTTCATGGCTCTGCTTACCGTAAGCACAGAATCGGCGCTTACGGAAGCAACAAATTATGTGCTAACGGCAAGAGTATTTCACGGGTTAGCGGCGAATTTTGGCTTCTGCGCGTGCGTTCTCAACCTTACTAGGCATTCTACGCTTACAAGGCTAGCGCTGAAAATCGGCGCTTACACGTAAGCGGGGAATCGTGATCGTAAGCGCAAAATTCGGCGGTAAGCAGAGCCATGAAATTGGGCCCTGATCTAAAGCATGCCGATAAGCGCATAATCCCACGTTCAGCAGAGCCATATGACATTAGGCTCTGATCTACTTTTGTCCAACTTACTTTCTTGATTTTCTATCCCCCATCCCGCCTAGGCCTATATCAATAGCACCGAGCTTTCAGTACAAAGCATGTGGATGCTCAAACTACACTGATCAATTTGGCATAAAAGAAACTTTCAAAATGAAGTTGTACTAATCAGCCAAAACTGTGCTGGAGTTATTTTGATTCGAGCACCGCGGCACAGCATAAAGCTACTTTCTTTTAACAAAACCGCTCCTGCTCTGTATAGTGCTAGTAAATGCAGACTTCGCTATAATGAACCCCCCCCCCCCCGCCCCTCCCCCTATCTCGGTATATATGCGAGTATTAATAAAATCCATTTGTCTTAATGGACTCATGGTTATGACCATTTGCATGATTACTTACATGTAATACGAAGCCGACGCATGATACCTGATGTTTCCCGCAGTGTGGTTTTTTTTCTTCCTCGTTTTACCAGAATGGATGATGCCACCTGATTAAAAAAGGCTTCAGAAGTTTTTACCTCTCAGAGGAACACCGACTATGATCTAACGGGGGATCACAAAATATGAAATTAAATTGTAGATTTTTAAAGTCATCCACGCGTGGTCTATTACGGGCGCAATCAGAGAGTTGTTGTGAGTGCGCCACAAGTGCTTATTTGAGCAACCGAAACGACAAATACAAAGTGAGTGCTTAAACATATAGTCCAAACTCGCTCCATCATAAAAATAAAAAAATACATAAAAAATCTTCAATTTTTTTGTAGCCCAGGTGAACAAAGTGCATAATGAAAAGTCAAGAGCTGGAATAATTACATGTGGATGGGTTATGACTTTCAATTGAATAGAGAATTAGATTTCTAGGTCAATGGATATATAATGTTTTTGAAGGGCATTAATATGTGAGTCAATGGAATAAAAGCCCAGAAGGAGCTTGAAGTTCATCCAAGTTGACTTTTGTGATACCATATTTGGCAAATGAGTTTTGTTCGCGTTGTTGGGGGCATATTATAGTAAAAAAATCCCATGGGCAGTATAGGGTTTGTTATTAGAGGGCATATTTCATGTTTTTGATTTTAATAAATCTTCATGCAAGAAACATTTGTCAGCTTGTTTTTTTTTAAACCCCTTTCTCTGAAACATCATTCCTTATAGAAGGGAACCGTTTCTCAAAATGTTCTAAATTATCAACAGCTGCGGTGCTTCTTATACCATGATGTGTTATGGTCGTTAATTTGTTGAGTATTTACCAAAGGTAAACCCCCTTAATTTAAAATCTTTATTTTGCTTGAAAAAAAATAGGTCTATATAATATTTGCAAGTAAATTTTGAGGTATAGCGTTCTCTGCGTTCAATATACATTGAACCTCTGACAGGGGTTACGGCCGTCGGTTTATAACTCCGTTCAAATAAAAACATGTTTACACTTTCCGATTAGTTGGTCCTTGTACTTCTTCTGCACAAATGATGAAACCACACATCCGCCTAGAATTCTGGAGAAACATTTTGAACAAATTATTGAGTTTACAACTCCGACAATACCTCAACACTGATCGAAAGAACACACAAATTGTATTTGCATTTTTTTTTTCTCTGAAATATTTACTAATAAAGACGGCAATTCGTAGCTAGCAATTTTGATGATTTTCCCCCCATCTTAATTGCTTTTACATCAAATGTACTTTCCCGAAAGATCACTCGAACTTTCAAAGGTACCCTTCTTGATAAGTTATATACATTTCGAAACAAAGACAGCAGTGTGAATCACATTGAAAAAAAAAAAAATGTACTTTGTTTAAAGGCAAAGTGTACCTATTGTTTTTGGAACTGTTCGATTGTTTTAATCCAATTAGAAATTAACATGTGAAAAGTTAATTTCAAAAGGTTGTATATAGTTTTGTTGAGATATTACCCAAAATATGGAGTGGTCAATATGTCCAAAACGTGGAAGATCAATCTTCACAAAATGTTGTTGAATCCCTCTTTTTAAAACCACATTCCTTTGAAGAGATTTGTTTTTCTCGAAATGGTATACTTTATCAACAGCTGCAGTGCGTTTTTATGGTAATTAATTTTTATAACTACCAAAGGTATAGGCCCACCCACCTTGCCTTTAAGTATTTGATCCTTTGTAAGTTTATTTTTATACGAAATCAAGGCAGTTAAAACATTAGAAGTGTACACTTGTCGGTCATTTGGGCAACATTGACCGCATTTCCAGCATTTTACCGATAGTGTAAAATGCACAAATGTACATGTATGTTCACCGGAGGCGGTCAGAACATGTAGACGGCACTTCTCTATTTTGTCTGGGGCTACGCTAGCCAGGTAGGGTGCCTGGTGACAGAGACTATGTCCGATTTCCCGGACAAGTTATTCCGACTTGCATTGCAAATAATTATTGACATATGTCCCAATCCATCATCTTCAGACCACAAGCCGTTTAATTAGTGCCGATGTATTGCCCAGAAAAAAATACAGGGCAATGAAGTTATCCTGTGGGATATTGGGGCTTCAAGTTTTTACCAAAATAAGAGTCAAATATTGAAGTTTGGAGGATCTAGTATTAGAGACACACCTACATTCTCTACCCTTGTTTGTTGATCTGTGAGACGCCCACTCAGAAAAACAGTTTAGTTGGATCGCTGGACAGGAACTCTCATGTTTTCTTTGTCTAAGTTGTTTGGATCTTATCAAGTTTTCAAAGGGAGACTAGATACATCGTTAAAAATATGTTTCAACTAAAAAATAGTTGTAAAATATTGTTGAAGGGAAGGTTGGTAACCACTCCTAAAACTAATGGAGAAAAAAATACCTTGTTTTGGTTATGAACAAATATAACATATCAGTTTTTGGTTAAACAAAATAATTGAGAAATGTTACTGTCAGAAACGTTTCTCAGATTGGTATTCAAATTATGGGTTATTCGTCCCGCTTGGACTAAACCGCTCTGGGATATATTCAAATCGATACCATCTTTTGAAATGACATTTTCACAGGTTAGTTTTATTGTATATATCTACATATATTTATGGTTAAAGACACTGGACGCTGCTAGTAATTGTCAAAGACCAGTCTTCTCACTTGGTGTATGCATAAAATAATAAACCTGTGAAAATTTGAGCTCAATCGGTCGTCGAAGTTGCGAGTTAATGAAAGAAAAAACACACTTGTCGCATAAAGTTGTGTGCTTTCAGATGCTTGATTTCGAGACCTCAAATTCTAAATCTGAGGTCTCGAAATTAAATTCGTTGAAAAATACTTCTTTCTCGAAAACTACGTCACTTCAGAGGGAGCTGTTTCTCACAATGTTTTATACTATCAACCTCTACCCATTACTCGTAATCAAGAAAGGTTTTGTGATAACAAATTGTCTGGAGTAATTACCAATAGTGCCAGTGTCTTCAAAACGGCCGAATCGTTCTAAAAAACAAATTTCCCCATATTACGGTCCAGCGATTATAAATAATTTTCTCCAAATTACCTTAGGCATTATTATACTACATGTTTTATTTTAAAGGCAGTGGACACTATTGGTAAATACTCAAAATAATTATTAGCATAAAACCTTTCTTGGTGACGAGTAATGTGGAGAGGTTGATGGTATAAAACATTGTGAGAAACGGCTCCCGCTGAAGTGCCATAGTTTTCGAGAAAGAAGTGATTTTCCACGAATTTGATTTCGAGACCTCAGACTTAGAACTTGAGGTCTCGAAATCAACCATCTAAACGCACACAACTTCGTGTGACAGGGGTGTTTTTTTCTTTCATTATTATCTCCCAACTTCGATGACCGATTGAGCTCAAATTTTCACAGGTTAGTTATTTCTCGCATATATTGAGATACACTTACTGCTAGTCTTTGACAATTACCATTAGTGTCCACTGCCTTTAAACACTTCTCACCATAACATTTGCATAAGTACTTGAAATTATTTCTTCTGATTATCTTTGCAAATGTGAGGATCTTGTCTACTTCGATTTTTATCACGAATTCTTTATACTTAATCGGACTTACTTAAGCATTCATTTGGAACTTGTAATTGATGCTGACTATAAGTGATTCCAGAAGAAAATTTCAACTTGTACACATCTTTGGAATGTTAATAACCAGTTCACAATTTCAAACGGGATGTTGGTGCATCTATGGATGAAGAATATGGAAAACCCACCCAAACTACTCAGTTTTGGGTTAAAACACTTAAACTTCTTTAAACTACTTATTTTGTTGATACACTTAGTTGTCGATACTTCTGTTTGAGTTGTTGTGTGGTTTGATGGTACACAAAGATCAAAGATTTTGTTAAAGTCAGGCGCTCTTGAAAGTCAAGATGCTTATTGAAATAATATAATTCATAATTGAATATGACAATTTTTCCTCATGTTGTTTTGGTGTGAAATGAAAGTGGTTTTCATCATGTCTTACCAAAGGCGTAATAGTGTGCCTTTAAAAAGGAAGACATTTATTATATCCAAGAGAGCTTAATGTTAAGAAAAATGATTAGGGACCCCAAATAGACCCACAGATGGCTACGATTAAACTGCTGTGTCCCAAAGCGTGTTTTTTTTTTTAATTTTTTTTTTATAACAACAGCGAGGGGTTATTTCTTCTTAAACCGTACTGATTAAGTTATAGGCTCATAGGTTTAGCCTGTTTAAGGAAATCAGCTCTTTGTGAAATCGGTCGATTATTTCGAAATTGATTTCAAAATGATGAGTGTTAAGCTTTTTATTGACTTATTTTCAGGGAGCTGCAATTCGGCCGTAGTGTTTATGTACCCCGGGACATCGCTTGGTTTGGGTTTTTTGGCCCGTATAACTCTGGTTGTTTTTAGTACTGCCCTTTTCCATCGATGCGTGTGTGTGTGTTTCAGCCCCGGAGTATAACCCCAGCAATTTGAACCTGTAATCTCGCTGACTTAACAGGATTTAGCGCGAGATGACTCTACTAAATCGGCTTAAAATGTCATTAATTTCACATTGCAAAGTAATCCTATTCTCATATTTACCTCGTCTTTTCAATCTCACATTGTCCGGAAAATTCAGTTTGCTCCCTTTTTTTTAATCTTGCGGGCGTGTGCTGAAAAGCAGCCAGCCGTTTAAAGGAATTGACTGAACATGGCAAGATATCAACATCATTCAATATAGGTTGTAACTAATTTGAATAAGTCACTTTAAGAATTATTTTTACACATTGTTTGTCTTGTTAAAGTTATTCTGTACTTTGATGCTACTTTGTATTTATATGTGTCTTTTGTTTTTTAAGGATCCGATGGAAATAAACCGTTTTTAATCAGCTTTTTTGGATATTCTTGGCTTTTAATCAGTGTAAATTTTATGTATTTCCTTTGTATAGATGTTTGACTTTAATTCCGAATTAATAATAATAATACTTTTATTTCATTTCTTTCATTTATTAATTCTGGTTGAGAGGCCAACCAAAATGTAGTCTACTTAAATCATATTGAGGTCTACCCAACCAAGATGCACAAGCCTGTGTTCATTTGACTTGGTGCTATTACATACATGCAACATGCTCTTTTCAAATCAAGTTGTCAAAAAATATATAAAGACTTATGAACCCAATCTATATAATATTCAATTTGTTCTTTGTCTCAACTAAGAAATGAACCAGAAGTCAAGGTGATTTTTCACTTTGCAAAATGACAATAATGGCACACGGGGGTTATTTTTTTCTCAAGCAATGGCTGACCTAGATTTCGTCTTCAGTGCCATCATTTTAGACTGGGAGACATTCCAGGGTGATCGTTCGAGCTCATCTGCGGTACCATTTACCTTCAGGAAATATCGCTGATTAGGCATGTTATTAAAGCTCTGGGATAAAATAAAGGCATTAGTCATAAGGGGCTTTCATGGATGATCCTTCCTAAATAATAATAATAATAATAATGCCAGTGCCTCTTTCTATCATTGGCAGACGTTCCCCCAAATGTACCATAAGTGGCTTGTCTGGATCTATTAGGAGACCAAACGTCTATCTATTGTAATCTACATAGAGAGCAATCGGTGATTTCTTACCCTGTGTTGTGTGGTGGTGTGGGGGGGGGGGGGGGGGGGGTAGAAGACTGCAGTAGTAGTAGTAATATTGCTTGGGCCATAACTGCTTTGTTGGCTTCCTGTGTTTGATGATGAAACCATCAAAAGATGCCGCGTGTGTGTTGTCTGCCGTAATGACGCGGCTTGGAATCCGTGATTGCCTTTCCAGGCGGTGAGTACGATGGTTCCTGCACACGGTAGGGTATCTACCATCAGCCACCATCTTGTTAACGGGTATACATCCACACTGCACGGTTGTAAGTTCAAAAAGGCCTTCCAAATACAACAACAACAATATATTGATATGAAAGGCCTATCAAATATAACGATAAAAGTATTGATATGGAATTAATTTTGTGCTCCTGAAAACTTTCAAGAAAGCCCGAGTGATCTATAAGGAATAATGCATGGTATCCTTAAACCATACTTTTTTTAACAGCACTTCCAGTCTGTTCACACGTTCCCTATATGTAATGCCTCGTCCGTTAAATTATCGGTCTTAGCTTCTTTATTATAGCTCCATGGTCTCAACATCGATCATCCATAAAGCTTTAGTGATGAACACCCAACAATGAATTGTGAATTACACAAATTACTTAAACCTTTACTTTTGTAAAACTTTGCAAATACTTGCAATTGCATACTATTCTTTTCACGCTTTTCCGTTTATATAGATTCAGATTTAAAAATTCAACTAAAATGATGAACCCCTCCACTGAATTAAAAAGAAACGATGGTGACCTTAAACTCTTTTTTTTCTCACTTTGCGAGTACCACTTCCAGCCTATTCCTTTTCAAACTTTCTCAATGCCTTGTCCGTTACGTTATCGGTCAATAAAGCTCCATGGTCTCATCATCGATCATCCATAAATCTTAAAGTGTTCAGAAAAGTGATAACCACCTCACAATAATTCATGAATAACGATGAGTCAGTTTAATATTATATATATTTATATATATATATATATATATCAAATAATAAACCACAAGGGAAACTGACTGGGAACATTTTTAAATGATTTTGGATTGAACAAAGAAAAAATTGACTAGAGCGGGATTTGAACCAACGACCTCCGGTTTAACGTGCGTATATATATATATAAAAAACGGCTCCACAAACTTTTTTACTGAAGAGACACTTGGCAAGTACAGGGGGACACTTAAAAAAAAAAAGATTGTTAATCAAATTAATTGTAAGTTTCAACGTACCTCTTGATTAATATTATTCACCAAAAAGTTTAAGGCAGCTCATTTCAAAGTCCCTGTCATCAACTGTGTGGTATGTGGTTCGTTGGCATCAAGTTAGTGATGCATAGATCTCGGTCATCATAAACCAAAATAAGAGGAAGTTAAAACAAGGAGAGTTCATTTACCGCGTAAAATAAAGTCACCAATACCAACTGCATCTGCTTGCAATGGGCCTATATGAATTTGATAGTTAATATCGCTAGTCCCCCGTGCATTCCCCATATCATAGTCGAAAGTGGTGTCAGTTTTCTTTCGGCATTTAGAAGATTTTAGGATGGCTTTTAAAGGATCGGTTCACCTCAAGATAAAGTAATTTTTTTAGGGGGGGGGGGGGGGGGTTGGATGAAACTCGATACATTAAATTGCTGTTCTCCCATGAAAGCACCGCGAAGATTAAAATAAAAATGGTTTTGAGATTGGTTTGGATCCGTATGCCGGCGACGCTCCTGCCTAGAAAAGAGGGGGAAATGGTTTTAGCGGGAAAATGAATTTCGTTCATGAATTTATTCGTGTTTGACAAACATGTGGCAGTAATTTAGGAATGAGAACGATATATGACGGCCATGTAGGGAAGGGGTCTCAGGCAACAGCTGGATTCTAGAAGTCAAAGCTGAAGAGTTAATCACTTAGTCATTTTTTATTTCCTTTTTTTTAGAGAAGGGGGGGGGGGGGGTTGCTGTATGCATGTTCTACTTGAGACAATGGTGCACAATATGATTTGGCTTGGCCCTCTTTTTACTCGCGTCCATTATTGGGATTTGAAGTAGGCCCTAATGGTTTCATTTTACCGTATGGATTAGGAATGTCAGTGATTGTATTTTTATACCATAAATTGTTTTTTACGTTTTAGTTGCTTTCTCTATTTGATTTGTTCGCTCCTTATTTGTTTGTTTTCCCTGAGTTCCGTGTTTGGGGCTTCAACGATAGTTGTCTGAAACTGGGTTTAATTTTTTAGAGTAATTGGAGATTTTTCGAGTCAATTACTATTACTTTGTTTATTTTCAAATTTACGTGGTATCTTTTTATAGCGCATCATCGTTTAACATAAAAAATGGCGGCCTCAATGATGGCGGTGTGATGACGTCAGTGCAACAGGGTCCACGCCAATTATAATGATACATGTAAATAGATCGCCATGCAGTGTTTCAAAACACAAAATACATGGAAATAGTCACACCGTTTAATTACATACAATAATTTTGCATACAATCCCCGACTACAAGTAAACCGTTACATCTGTCGTTCGAGAAGGAAAACACCGTTAGCATGTTGCCAATAAATGATACTCTTGAAGATTAAAAACAACAACTGATGTAGATCATTATCCACGACATGAATCAACCAATCCCTCAAATGTACTTCTAAGACCTCTGATACTTCAACTGACTATCTTGACTAACGATCTTCAAAGACAGTTTCAGTGAAACTTTGGACACAAAAATATATACCAAACACACTAAAAACTTACCAATACCTTCACAAGACATCATCATACCCACCATGTACTTACAAAATCTCCTTGCAATGTTGTGGTTGTTTGCACCCGTAGAATGAACTCGTAGCGGGTTTTACCTTCATGGGTTGGTGACCTTGATCTCTGTATTATTATTGCTGCAGGTCGATGTGCTTTCCCTAAATTGACGCTTTGATCAAATTAAGAGACACGTGTATGGATGGGAATCTCAGTCGTGTATCTCCTTAATACCGAGTGTTGGGTAGATTTCTGTTGGGGCAGGCCCGGTGCATTGTGCAAAAAACAATCATTTCCATTAAACTGTGGTTATCAAAAGTGGATGTTGTATTAGCACAACTTTCACTGGATAGAATAAATTGTTGTCGTGATATTAATATTGTTGGGCATCAGTAGTCGAATAGTATAGATGTTTATGTCGATGAGTTGTCGATGGTTGGGAATCTCTGTCGTGTGTTGTGTATTTCTGTGTAGGAGCAGCTATGCTGCCTTGTGATGCAAACATTAAAGCAATAATTTCCAATCAACTATGGTTATCAAAAGGGATGTTGTATTACCATAACTTTCAATGTAGAGAAGACATTGTTGTCAGTGTAGATATTAATATTTTTGGTTTGTTGGTCATCAGTAGTCAATGAGTTGTAGATGTTGATTGCATGCTGTGGGTTTTTCTCTGGTGCAATCTTCCTATAGCTATACTGTCGCTTCGTAGTATTACTGCAACCCCAGTTTTTAATAAAATTTCCCCATAGTGCTCATCGCTTAACGGCTGGCAATTTTGATATGCCGTTTATCAAACTCAAAATTATGAGTTGGAGAAAGGGGAAAAAAATGAAAAAGAGCAACAACACAAAGCCCTAACAAATAACGTTGGTTTTGTGACATTCGTTCCACCCAATGGTTTCGTGCTCATGAATGCGAGACGGTGGACTACCAATCATCGTGTAACTCACCGGCGGGGAGAATAAGCCACTTCACCGGCGATGCGTAGCAGGCCAATCCTGCTGTATACTACGCGCCGCGCAAATTGCCGGAACCAGTATCTCCTTATAAAGGATGCCTTTTCATTAGCGGCCTAGCTTTGGCTTGCAGTAAATCAAAGGCACACGGCGCACCATTTCATTTGTAGGAAATGATTATATATGCACATTTTATATACACCAAGGAATCTTCGTCGTGTTGTAATTAGCGAAAAAGTGCAAGTCGGGAGAGACTTGATGCCTACGGTGCTTTGGTCACTTATGCTATAGTAGGTTAGAAGTGTCTGGTGAGGGCCGGCCTTTTAGTTAACACGCGTATACATTTCCCCAGTTCCGTCTATAGTTTCTGGTTTAGTTTTCATGAATATTTGACGTTTGTAATTTATCAGGTTAGCTTGCATGGGATGCATGTTTTAAGCAGGTATTGTTAGTACACAGACAATATGATTGACCCGATCTATAGCGGTACGGTAAGACAAGTGTAGAGTTTTAATTGACAGACAAAAACAAAATTCAAGTCAACGATCATCAGACTGTGACGGGTTCTGTATTGAGTTGCCGCTAATTTAATCTCAATGTTAAAGTGTTTTGCAGTCGAGATGAACTTAACAAAATATGGTGGTATGAAGTCATTGATGGTTGAATTTCAAGAAAGCTTCTTTCGTCTTCTTTCTAAAACGTAGTTATGGATTATGCCGGCACTCTTATGTACAAATAAAAAGTTTGTTGTGCATATTTATTTAGAAGTTACCTTTGTTATCCTCGAAGATGTCTGAAGTTAATTCAAACGTCGTGGTATATCACCATTTCGAAATGTATAATATTTCGTGCGCAATATTGAAAGCTCTGAAAAGAGTCATTCAGTTTTACTTAATGGATGTGTAAGCAATTTTTTGTTGCGTCGTGTGATTGAAAAAAGAAAATAAGATAACCATTCAACGTTACAGTCCACTTAAACGGTATTCAAATTAAGCAGCTATCTCTTAGTACGTCAGTACTCTGACCCTCGTTGAATTGAGTGCCGATTACGCATGACAAAAAAAAATAACGCCCTTTACATTTAATTGGATAAAATGCTAAATAAATCCGCATGCCCTAAGTGAAAATTGAATGGCGGTCTGAGGCATAATCGCTTTAACTTGAATGCATGAAAGTGGAGTAGGCTGCTTGTTTGAAATAAATTACCAGGAAAACCTTTCATTATTTCAAGTAAGATCTTTTAAATATTTCATTCGACGCTTCTGAAATACTCGTTTTAAACCAATTGTTAAAATATAAAAAGGGGTTGTTCATCGACTTGATTGTATATCATCACAGACGAATCCATAACACATTTCAACCGACGCCTGGACCAGGTTCATTGCAAATGTTAATGTACCGTTGTTAATGAACACCGGCGATACCGTTGTTGTTGCCCGCGTGTTATAAGCACTCTTGCGGACCACTGAATGGACCTTCAAACGTAGAGTATACTTTTATCAGCAAGTGATGACAACTCATTACTCAACATAATTCACTTTCTCAAATGTTGTGGGTATAAAAACACTGCTTGATATTAAAAATTTGAAAAAAAATCTATACGGTTTATAGCATTAGATGATCATTGTTTGCTCCTGAAGGCAGTTGGTCCAAGAGGGAATTACCCGCCTGTGTGTTGAATACATCTTCATTTATGTTTCACTTACGATAAAGTACTGTGGATAACCATCAAAAAGATAATGGTTTGCAAATGAAGCCAGATGCTGTATGAGTTAGCCAATTTTAAAGAGAGACATAATCTTATGATCGAATGTTTCGATGTATATTACTTGGGTTATGGTTATGGTTATGTTATGGTTATGGTTATGGTTATGTTATGGTTATGGTTATGGTTATGGTTATTGTTATGGTTATGGTTGTGGTTGTGGTTGTGGTTGTGGTTGTGGTTATGGTTATGGTTGTGGTTATGGTTATGGTTGTAGTTAGTGTTACATTTTAGCGAGGGTTAAAGTTTACTAGAGTTATGGTTAGGTTTAAAATGAACTATAGGGCTAATATAGTTAGGGTCAAAGTTTACATATGGTTAAGGTTTATAGGGTTAGGAGGGTCATGATTTGAATCAAAGTTCACGATCACGTTGTTGTTAGGGTTAACGTCCATGTTATTATAGATGTATATACTATACATCTGGCTCAAAGATGAACTTTTTCGAGTGAACGGCCTTGTTGCTCGATCGTACAAATATATTTTAAGGTACTTTTAGGTAATTTCATTAGCAGATTGGTGGCAGAAATATAAATTAAAATTGTGCAGGGTAATAACTTCTTTACCATCAAGTCCTTTGTGAATGTCAGATTTAATCCATTGGTGACATTTCCATGTCAGTTCAATTCAATGTTATACAGTTCATGACAACCAATATGCCAAATCATAATCAAATGCTTCATTTAGAGGCGTTTTTAGTAACGAAGTCACAAATTAATCGAGCACAAACTTCTTGAAAAGATGCGGGCGATCGTTTAAAATTTTTATCTCCCACTGGTATAAACATAAGTACATTATTTGATGCGGTAGCTGAGACTATTTTGGGAAGACTCAAATGGAAACGTTGAGAATGATTAATATCAACGAAGACCGCCAAACCACTCCGAATCAAATCTTGATTTACCATATTGGGTTTTGCAGTATTCCCTGCTAGGGGTATACGGTGCTGTTTTGTGTAGCTGTATCATTTTTTTGGTATAGAAATAGCATCATCCTAATGGATCAACTTATGCTAAAATGTGCTGCGAATTCTTCCCCATATTGGGTTTTGCAGTATAGTATTCCCTTTATATGGCAAGGTTTTGTAATTTGTAGCGGTATCGGGTGTTGATACAGAAATAGCACCACTGGGAAGGATCAATTTGCAAATCTTTGCCAATTGTTCCCCGTATTTGGTTTTGGAGTATGCCCTTTATGGCACGGTGCTGTAATGTGTAGTGATATTTTTGGGTAAAGAAATAGCACCATTCTAATAGGATGTATCTTTGCAAACCTTTACAAATTTGTTTCCAATATTTGGTTTTGCAATATGACCTTTATGTCACGGTGATACACTGTATGTTGCTATAATGTGTTGGTCTAGCACCTTTTGGGACGGATCAATTTGAAAAACTTCGCAATTTCTCTTTGCGAACAAGGCTTAAAGGCAGTGGACACTATTAGTAATTACTCAAAGTAATTATTAGCATGAAACCTTTCTTGGTGACGAGTAATGATAGTATAAAGCATTGTGAAAAACGGCTCCCTCTGAAGTAACGTAGTTTTCGAGAAAGAAGTAATTTTCTACGAATTTGATTTCGAGACCTCAGATTTAGAATTTGAGGTCTCGAAATCAAGCATCTGAAAGCACACAACTTAGTGTGACAAGGGTGTTTGTTCTTTCATTATTATCTCGCAACTTCGACGACTGATTGAGCTCAAATTTTCACATGTTTGTTATCTTATGCATATGTTGAGATACACCCAGTGAGAAGACTGGTCTTTGACAATCACCAATAGTGTCTAGTGTCTTTAAGTGCGCGCGTATCATTTCATCATGCGGCCGAAATGATTACAAAAACACATCACACGTCTTCTCTCTCAACTCTTCCAAGAATCTTCTATAGCCCATAATAACATAATTCATGATATACCCACAATGGTGTAAAGAAAGCCGACTAACAATCACCTATAAATCACTGTCACTGAAATGTGATCGTAGGTCTTTTTCTCGAGAAAGGCTTTCTTAATTGCCTTGTCTACAAAAAAAAAAAAAATCATTAGTAAACACTACCTAGTCGTGTGTAGCGATACTGTTGTGGAGGTGTTTGCCATTCTCGATGTCTATGACCTATGACCTTCCATTGACACAGTGTGACCTTAAGTCAGTTTCGACGGTCATTTACCTCCACGGCTCGTTTGTTAGTGACAAACGCGATGGCATCGAAATGTCATTGCATTTTGCTTGTGATTTTTTTTCCTCTCTCGTACAATCTGTCATTTCCGATGGGGCTAAATCCAGCAGTGTGTGTCTTGTATATCCAACGAGGTTTACTAATTGTCTAGTCTTGCTTGTCCTACTGGTGATCCGGGAAGGGTATATCGTTTGATTTTAAAAAGTAGGCCGGGTGATTGTATTTTGGACAAAAAGAAAGGACTGGTAGCCTGTGACACCACGTGGTTACCCTAGAGCCACAGAGACTGGACTTTTTTCATGCAAAATTTGTACACAGCTCGGTGGAGAAAAACATAATATCTTGCATATTATTTTATCAACTTTGATATGACGAAAGGGGGCACATCTCAAAACCTATTCAGCTGTTACTCTAATAAGGCTTGAATTTGTGTGGAAATTGTGTCCAAAAAACAAAAAAAAAACATAATATGATCAGTATACCTGCCGACCAGAAACGTCAAGGAATGTCAGGATCGCAATGTCCAGCACTCTAGCACACTCTTTCATATATAGAAGAACCACACCACCCGAAAGTCCTCTGTAAGGAGTTTTTAGGAGTTTTTAGATTTTCATCATTGCTTCTTCTCATCCTTATACTGCGACTGTGCCGAGATGTAGAACAAAGGGCTACTCCAGTAGCTTTTTTCCCTCGTACTTCATCTCTTTGGAACTCCTTGCCTGGTGCATGTTTCCCTTCATACTATGATCTTCCATCTTTTAAGAGGAATATCAATTCCTACCTTCAGCTCCACTGAGTTTCTGCATATCTATGTTTTCTTCCTTGTAGCCATTTACCTAGAGTGGCTTTTAGCCTTGTTGTGGGCGACTTACATTTAAAAAAAAATATATATTTAAAAAAATCACACAAAGACTCAATAAGATGAGGGAATAGTGGCAATCGAGCACCAAATGCGAGATACAATGATACTTGTGGTTTATTCATCATTTGCATTAAATCCCTTACAAAAATGTAAATGACATGACGAAACAAACTAACCAATAAAAGAATCAATCAATAAACTAATAATAATTAAAAAGACAATGACATCCCCCCACTCCCAATAAAACTAAGAAAAACCTAACAACAAACAAGCAAAGTCAACAAAACGAAACAAACATAACAACTAAAACAACAACGATCCTCCTGCATCAACCGTAGAATATGTTGACATCAAGGACAGCCCTTACATTCAACCCTAAAACCAGATTTCCCACCTCGGAAGAAATCGGGCGTTGCCATACCCGAGTGACTATGTTTTACGACAAGAAAGCTTAAGTTTCGACAAGTTAGCGCAGTGTTTAATTAAGGCGGTCCTTGGGGAAGACCATGATGGATTGTGTGTTAACTTAGGGTTCAATATGGTCGGCTAAGTTTCTATATTTGAAAATGCAAACAAAGAGTTTTCGTTTTGTTTGTCAAAGGACAGGAATATTATTTTGTTACTCACAGTCACATTCGAGGTTGATGCATTGAACATGGTTACAACCACATCATACCATCATACCTCTGGGGACGAGGACATTGTCAAAGTCTACCCTGCGTGCATAGAAAGAATATTACAGTCATAAATCAGAGTTATATAAATGTGTGCTTAGTGGTTTACGCGGGGGTCGAGGGAGGATTCGTCTTGAATCAACGTTTCGGGCGATGTAACCTGGTTATCTTCATCAAAGGAAGCTGTTCTCAGCGCAATTGTATGCTGTGGGCCAACCGTTATCATTACTGGATTCTTTAGTTACTAATTTGCTGAGTTCTCTTGACTATCTGAGTTGGAGAACTATAACTAAACAGCTGAACTCTCTTGGAAGAACTATTAAATAGCCGAGTTATTTTGGAAAAAGTACTCAAAAGACAGATAACTGAGTTATCTTCGAAGAACTATTAAATAGTTGAGTTCTCTTGGAAAAACTATTAAATAGCTGAGTTGTTCCGGAATAACTTTTTAATAGTTGAGTTCTCCTGGAAGACCTGCTAAATATTTGAGTTATCTTGGAGTAACGAATAATACTATATAAGCTGAGTTCGCTCAGAAGAACTACTCACTGTGAGTTCTCTGGGAAGAACTGCTTTACTAAACATATCTGAGTTCTCTTGGCAGAACTATTAAATGGTTGAACTATCTTGGACAGCCGGGATCTCATGAAACATGGGCCAACAGGAACCCCTTTGCGTTAATCGTGTTAGAGCCGGCCTACGTTGTTGAACCATGGTTAGACGAGGGGATTGCCCAATCTTCAATTTGGTTGTGGTCCAGAAGTCGGCCATGTGTTCTATCTCTTCACTGATTTCAGTCCAGGAAACATCGAAATGAGCTAACTCAAGATATTTAAACTTGTGTTTCCTGAACAGGAAGAGAGATCCCTGCTGATTAGTTCCGATTGTGTCATTCTAATTAGAACATTTAGATTTCATTCCCGTACAAACTCGACCACACCTTAAAGGTGTATTGGGCTTTTGTACATTTGCGGTTCCTTTAATAAATGTTTGCAACCAGAAGAATATTTAACATTTTCTAAGTTTTATAAAATACACCAATGAGCGTAATCCAAGTTATCCTACTGTCTTCAAATATTCCATTAGTTGTAATGTGAACTGTCATGCATGATATTGAACAAAAAGTACTGTTCAGTTTTGACAGACAAATATCTCTTTAAAGGCACTGGACACTTTTGGTGATTACTCAAAATAATTGCCAGGGTAAAGACTTACTTGGTAACGAGCAGTATAAACATTGTGAGAAGCGGCCGGCTCCCTCTGAAGTAACGTAGTTTTTGAGAAGGTGTAATTTCTCACTAGAATAATAGAAGACTTCATGCCTGAAGCCTTTTATTAGGCATCTGAAACAAACAAAGTTCTTCAACAAGGATGTTTTTTTCTTTCGTTATTTCGTCAAGCAACTTCGACGACCAATTGAGTTCAAATTTTCACAGATTTGTTTTTTTTATGTCTATGTTGGAATATATAATGAGAAGACTGGTCTTTGACAATTACCAATCGTGTCCAGTGCCTTTAAGTGTTTTGGGCTATAAAGGCAATATGAACGTAATGCAGACAGTGGGTCGCGTCCGAGAATTGGCCTAATCCACAATGTCCCTTCAGCGTAGTTAGTGGTCTTACTGGTCCACAATTGGCTTTGTTTCACTGTCTTAAGTCAAGGACGTGTAATTGCCTCCCTAATGAGGGTTAATTAGCATCTGGAAACAGATACATTATGTTGCTACTTGTCTTGTGTCGTTTCAATTCACTGCAAACGAAGGTCATTGGAAACAAATTAGAATTTGAATTGTTCATTACAATTTTGTTTGTTTGGGGTTTTTTTCTTCAGGAAGTAGGGTGAGGTTCATCTGTTGTTGTTTGCTTATCCCAAATATTGTGTATTAGTTTCAGCATCGTTATTATCTGCACACGTTCGTCCTGGGAAGAAAAAAAACGCCACTCACCGGGGTCGACCTGGGGAAGCTAAACGAACGCACCCTATAAATGGTTTTATTATAGGGGAAAAAAAACAAAGTAAGATGAACTTTTTTCGAGAAAACTGTAGGCCTATATATCTGAAAACCTAAAAACATTGAATTTTATTTCATTATAAATAAACCGCAGAGTTGATTTCAGTTGTACAACCAAAATTAAGGAAAATGTGTTTGCATGCTGAATTTGTTTGTGGTTTTCAATATTTTCCCCTGGCTCACAACGGATTAAGCACAAGTTTCCACAGCTTGTTATTTCATGTATGTATTTATGGCTGATCGCACAAAACATGGACACCGCTGCGACCATTTTGTCAGCTCCACCAATTCTGTATAATATCTTAACTTCCGAAACCAGTGATCAATATTATTGTACATGCTGTGTTTATTTTATAATGGGTTGACCCAGGAGTATTTCATTTATGTATGAATTCATTCTCTTTGAAGAGAAAACTGGTCAAATGCTTGCCGATACCTGAGACAAGAAAATGCTTGTGAAAAAACCTAATTGTTTAGAATATATTGTTAGTATTTATTTTAATGAGCGTGTGAGAGTTCTGGAAAAGCTTGACCTCTTCCAAAGTGAACAGATTTCCCCTTTGTGCATTTCTGAATCTTTTGATGAAAAAAGAACAAGGCTCTGCCAATATCATATCGGCAAGTCGTAATACTGTCCTCAAGCCTTCATCAAAAACGTGTCCGGATGAAAACATAGCCGTAAACAGTTGTAACTTGTGGTGGATTTGCAGCGTGGTCTGTGTTCGTTTTGCGCTTGAAGCCGCTGGATATCCAAGAACGCTGAGTGATGCTAGCCAGTACAGCCATGTTTTGTGGGGGAGAAAAAGATTATATACGCGATTGTCCCCTTATTGGTTTGTACTTTTTTGGGGGATGAAAACAATTAATTTGTTGGCGATACGTTTTTGAAGGCACGTAGCCTCAATCAGACAATATTTCTCTGGTTGTTGTTGTTGTTGTTGTTGTTGTGGTTGTTGTGGTTTTGGTTTTTCGGAAGAGAACGAAATCCTGTGTCAATTAAACAATCTTTTTGGAAATTGCTATTTGATTTTTTTTTTTTTTTGGGGGGGGGGGGGACTGGCCTCTGTTACTTGCTTTGATGTTTCATCTTTTGGTTTTCTAGTTCTTCGATTTGTCTACAGTATTCTTTGTGTTTTAAATGATAATTGAATTTCATTTTAAACTTGTTTTGGCAAAATCCTTGGTTTAAACCTACTATGCATAATGTTGATCAGTTAAGTCACTTTTTTGCACTATAAGTCTAGTTCTTCTTCTTCTTCTTCTTCTCCTTTTTAATTTTTCCATCACACACGTACACCAAAACATGGGCAATGTACTATTATAATAAATTGTAACGCAACATTTTGCATATGAGTTTTCAAAAACACACCCGTAGCACACCTGAGATGGAGACCTCTCTTTATGCACCAAGTTGTTGATACCACATCGCTGCTCCCGCAGAGCGTATTTTTGTTTCTAGTTTCTCTTGATAGAATCAAACATTATCTCTCTATCTAACTCATTGAAAGTAGACTAATAATACCGGTCGAAGGAATTGGTGTCAGGTCAATAATAATAAAAATGTTTGTTAAAATGACGTTCGGGGCTTACTACTTACAAAATAATAACAGCACAATATCAATGCGTGTTTTGTGTATACAGGCCTATAGGTTCAACCTATTATAAGTCATCTGACTGGACAACAAGTTGGCATTTTTTGTTGTTTAACGAATTTGAACCGCCCAGAGTGATTGTATCGCTTGCTAGGTTCTTATTTATAAATACGGGGTCTGAATCGAGCTATAATGTCACAGCATTGTATTGGGTTGATCTTACGGAAGGATTGCGACGGTCTAATCTGATTTTGCAGACGCCGAGGACAATGTCCTGAAACACCGAAGCTGGACGGTATTGTCGTCCCGCGAGTCCGCCCGTGTCCCCTGCCCCACTTTCTAGCAAGGTTCACGCGCCGAGGCGGTTTCCTCCTCCGTCGGTTTGCATGCCGTGCGGTACCCTTTCTCTTATATACTCGCAGTCCAATGCTCACCTATTGTAACCACGTCAAAAGAGATTTCCCCGGCAGTGCTGAAGGCATACACAGCTCGAAAATTGGGCTTAAGATTTTTTTTTTTTTCAGGGTGGAAGGAGTTGAGCTTGTGCCGCGGGGCGTCGCGGTGGCTTTTTCTCTTGTGTGCGTGCTGCACGGTGCCAATGACAATCCGATATTAATACTTTTTACTTATTTGCGAACACGGTGTAGCCCTTACCCTTATCCTTAAAAACACACACTGGATTGTACAGTTTGTATAAATTGACTGTCGGGGGATTTCTGTAATTTCGATTTTGTGCGATAAGGGAGTTGGAAATCACTCATTGATATAGTGTGGGTTTGTGGGGATCGGGAACAACAAATACTGAAGTTGTAACAAGTCAAAGTTAACAAGTTTCTGTAAAACATAATGGATATGTGACAAACATAGGCCTACACGATGTTGTTGAAACTTTCCAAATCAAAATGCGCTCCTTACGTAACCTATGCAATTTAATTACTGTCAAGTCGGTTCTGGTATAATAGGTGAACAATGTCAGGCAGGTAATTCTCATATTTGTTCCCGGATTTTCTCAAAATCTCTTTGATTGAGACTTCAAACTTGTTTGGAAGACTGAAGCAGTCACGAAGTAACATGTAGTGTTGTCTTTTTAGTGATGCACAGAGTCGGTAAACCTCCTAGAGTAACATCTTGTAGGTTCCGGGTCTAGAATAAAGGAGAACACATTGCATTGTTTTTAGAATGATGCATCATTATCCACACTTCATGTGAAAATTAAGCCCCATTTGATGAAAAGTTTTTTAGGCTTGACGTGAATGTCGAAATCAGGTGTAGTATTTGAATTATTTACTACCAAAGTAAAGTTTTAGAATGTGTTTAGCGCTGTTTCTTGCTATTTTGTAGAGCTACTTGTTCGATGTAATCAAACCTTTGCACGCCAAAGAAAAAAACACAGATTTCGAGTGCAGACAGATTTCGCGCACATACGATAGTCAATGAATTTTGAGTCATTTCACGTCAACACCTGTCATTTACTACCTCCACTACCCTCCCCAAATTGAACCCGCTCTTGACTGCGATGACGCTGAATAGACAAACTATTCGCCCTTGACCCTTGGGTAGCTTGAGTGTTCAAACTTAGATCATACAGAAGCCATGTTATTTATAAAAGAAAATATGGTTGAACAATTCGCATTTTGGTAAAATTCAGTTCGCTCATCATCCAAATGAACAACAGTGTGCAGTCTGAGAACAACCTCAATGACTATAAAACAACAAATATTACGTTCTGAATTCTTTCCATGACAACTTTGGTTAAGTACGGGTAACCAGCAGATAACGGCCTGAAGGAACCCTTGGTCATTTACCTTAGCCTTAAATATCAGTACGCTCCAATGCATCTGAGCACTTCAGTGGGTTTAGACAATTCTAGGCGGGGCTCCATTAATGTATTTGGGAACACACTTCTATCATTTGTTTTCTTCTTTCTGTTTAATGCAAATTCGCCATTAAAGGCAGTGGAAACTATTGGTAATAACTCAAAATAAGTATTAGCATAAAACCTTACTTGGTAACAAGTAATGGGGAGAGGTTGATAGTATAAAACATTGTGAGAAACGTCTCCTTCTGAAGTGACATAGTTTTCGAGAAAGAAGTAATTTTCCACGAATTTGAATTCGAGACCTCAGATTTAGAACTTGAGGTCTCGAAATCGAGCATCTGAAAGCACACAACTTCGTGTGACAAGGGTGTTTTTGATTTCATTCATATCTCGCACCTTCGACGACCAATTGAGCTCAAATTTAGATACACTGAGTGAGAAGACTGGTCTTTGACAATTGCCAATAGTGTCCACTGTCTTTAAACAAGGCTAGCCAGTCTTGCGTATGGACTACAAGAAGAAGAAGAATAACAGTTATCCGAACGATTCAAATAAAGTTTCTTGTCCGGAGACAGAACAAAGACCATCCTGCAAGATAGTGGATAATTTACTGCTACAATAACGACTGTTGTCACTTTCGGAATGGAGATACCAAAATGATGAACAGACGATGTGCTAGTCACCATATGGGAATTGTGATCAGAACCAGTCACTATATAGCAACCGGGTTTATTTGTACAACCCCGTTTGGTCAACAGACCCTGGATTTCAACAAGTTTAACAAGTCTTCTCCTGAAGACGAGCAGAGTATACTGTTCGAAACGTCGAGACCAAATCGGCTCTTACTCATGGTTGTACCCGCAAGTTAATATTTATAGTTACTCTTAACCAGTTTATACTTTTATATTTCTAAATATTGAGAAATCGCAGAGAAATCGCAAAAACTTCAGCCCGAACTTTCCAAAAAATTACAAAATAACGCGTATCTAATTGCAGGCCCACTGAAACAATATTTACTTTCAACACGAGGTCGTTACATGTTTGTCTTGTGTTCTTATTCGTTGGAACCCCCCCTCCCCATTTTGCATCAGCCCTCTCTTAAATAAGGTGTTTTTTGTCTTGCTGTCATGTTTTGCTTTCCTTTCCAAGAGATTGTCTTGTTCTTTTATCGCCGTATCGTTTGTGACCAACTAGGCCTACCGTCTGTATCCGTGTGTTTGGTTTTAAACTAACAGGTTGTTGTACAATTTGTCTTCCCGAGTTTTGCAGAACAGTTCGGATTTAAGTTTGTAGGTATCATAATTATTTCCTTAACGAACCGGAAACAAATTTTTGTTTGTCACTGTTTTGTTTTTGCAATCAAATAATCAACATTACGCTGACAAAAAAACCAAACCGTTTTACGCTCTTGCACTATAGAAGTGACGGGTTCAAAATTTCGTCGCATTTTGATCAGATGTGATGATTTTCAGTCAATATGTGAGTTGACAAATTCTCACTTTTGTGAGGACCAAGTTCCTAAATATTGAGATGTTGTAGGAAATAAACTTAACTTTGCTCGATCATAATGCAAATAAACATCCTGTAAGGTAAAGGTGGAACATGTCTTGAACAGTAGGTGACTGTGGAAGATGACCCGGTCGGTGTCCGGTCTTTCCCGGTCGACTACCTTCCCCTTACTACCGGGAGCTGGCCGCGCCACGAGGACCCGGGGGTGCCCTGTTTGCGCCATGGAGGTGCACCGTCGGGAGTGAAGGTTTTGCCAGTGGTTTCCGCTGGGACTCACTGGCGATGAGTGAGTGAACCTGGCCAGGTGTTTGTACACACCAAACTAAGCAAAAAATTTAAATATGAAATATATTTCTCGTTTTCAACACTGACTGTGCTATGGTTTATGTTTCGGGAACGAATATTTCGAAATGGGAGGAAGTATGCTGTAATTATAGCTATTCTTTCTACCTCGACTTTTTGCTCCTTTTTTTGATAGTCTTGCTTAGCGTTAAGTAAGAATTAATAATTGAATAATGATATGCTGAGAGTTACATTGTTTGAAAAATCAAATTGTGTATTCATTTAAGCTCTTGCGAATGTATTCATTTATGAAAGGCTAAGCCGGCACACTGACAACATGATCTATACACAACTTGCATATACGTCACAAGCCCAAAGCGGCCCCCTAATTGAGGTCAATGAAGAGCTATCATTGGCTGAGAGTTGTGTGTAGCGCGTCGTGCGCACGTTTTCCATTGTCGGGTATCAAAGATGGCGGCCAGTGAAAGATGTGTAATATGGATAGATAGTTATTGTTTACGCGCGAAAAGAGCGTGGGATAAGAAACTTGTATCATGGCTCAATAGTCCAGTGCCGTCCACTCATCACAGACAACCGTCTGGTCACTTCTTCAAGACCCTCTTGTTAGATCACGTATCTTCCCTGACCTGCCCACATCGATCTTGACAAGGAGGGCTAACACTGGCTTAACTGCAGTTTAACACGCTCATCCGGCAGTAACCTGACACCATATCTTAGGGATCTACTACTCGTCAAGGGTGCGAAATCAACGCACACCGAGGACTTGTAACGTCAGCTGACGGGTCAACGAATGGATCATCGCCATGCCAGACAGTTTCAGCTTGAGTGAGAAGAGGATACGCACTGTGAGCTTAGACGGAAAGAGGTGTAGCTTGAGTGATACGCATTTCCATCTTTCAAGTTTACCTTGCAATGGCAAGGTCGGACGCATTGCGGGGTTTGATATTAAACGCGTGGGATCTCATTGGTGTGCGCCCTCATTCGGCAGACTTGAAGTCTTCTTCTGTGACTTGTGATATTTTACTCTTTAACTTACCTTACTACTCATTTATTTCACGGTTTTAAGCATTCATCGTTGTCCATGGTTGTTTTAGGACTTTTGCTTTTCGTTCCTTCTTATTCATTTAGAAAATGAAAGGCATGAATTTCTCGCTATGTATCTGCTTGTGATAACCAATGTAAAACATGTCCACCATTGCAGTCAGGCCTTCTGAACTCTGTGTGGATACCTTGCAAAGTTTAACTTAGTTATCAAGGTAGTGTTTGCACTAAATGTGAAAAGATATCTTGATTTTAGTTAAGAGTGTCGTATTTACCAACATCATTGTTTGTAATGTTAGTTTATAAGAGCCTTGTCACACGCAGCAACCTTGCAGGCAACTTGGAGGCAACCAACTGCAGTGCATACTACACGACCACTTAGGTAGCACATGAGTAATTTTTCAAACAATGTCTTAGGTTCCCCAAGAATATATGTGAATGGATAAGATGATAATCCATTCATCTTCATGGAGATTGCCCTGTAAACCGCTCGTGTGACATGGACCAATAATAAGAAATCAGACCCGGCAGTCTTCGCCACATGACAGTCTGCACATTATTTTGTTGTATTCATTCCAACGTTGTATTTGGTTTTCGGCTCATCAACAATATGGCGCTATTTCATTGTCTAATCTCCAAACGAGAAGGGTTTTCTTATAGTTCGTAGTAATGTATTGACTGGCTTCGCTTCATTTGGTCCATCTACCGTAAAGACAAAACCGTCTCGTCCGAACAAATCTGTGATATACAATGTAGTGGGGTTTCACTAGGGAAATTATCCTTCCATAAATTGTCCACAAAAGTGAACCTCCGTTTTCTGTACGTCAAGGTGTTAAATGGGAGCAATGTGTCTGTGTTCGCTATACATCAGACAATTTGGTTTATACATCATTAACTCTTAATGGGCTGCAATTAACTTTCTGACGACCGCTGTCACTGTACCTTTTGGTTCTCTCGTTATTGCTTTTTCAATTTGGATATTTTGTTATTGTCTGACATTGTGTACGGTTCTTGTTTTACTCTGAATATGGTTTTCTAAAAGGTCCAGCCTTTAGATTATTCCAAAAGCATTACAACAGTCTAGAATGAAACGGTGATCATTCTCCACTGAAAATTGTTTGACGTTTTGTATCATGCATATGCCACAAGAGTGTGCTTAGACAAAAGGTTCGAACTTGGCCATTTCGAAGTCATGTTTACCGCAAGTAAAAATCTCATATAATTACGAAGAAGTTGGTATAGTCTGAGAGTTTTAGAGTTGGTACTTTGAAGTGTAGACGTGTTGGCGGAAACCCAAAGCTGTTCATGATTATATTCTCCAACATTGGAATATGGCAATGTTGCAACATAGAGCCCCTAACAATATACCCACCCTTAGGCAGCTCTGACACGCATCTTATGCCATCAAACCACGTCCAAATACCGGCCCAATTTCACGTTTCTTTTCTCTCCTCCATCAAAATCTCTTCAATCCACGGATAATAATTAACTGGGTCAGACAAAGAATGAAGCTAGTGAGGGTTTAGCCAGTATACCTCGCGGGCCCCTTTGGTATAAAACCACCAGCCGACTTGGTGGCGTCAGCCTTTTCTAAGGTTTAAATATGATCATAATATTGGTTGATTCTCTGTGTTGCCCCCGGGGTGGGTTGTGTTCGTGATCGTCTCGATCCCCGTGTGCTGGGCTCTGCGGTCCCGGTTTACTGCGTGGTCGTTCACCTGGTGGACTAGAGAGGTGTCGTGGAATGGAAAAACTAAAAGTAAAAGTTGTTCTCCAGTACTCATATCACTGATTTAGATACGCATATTTCGAAACTTTCCATCGTTGTATACATGTGTGAAGTTCACAATTTGTTTCAGTTAACACGAGGCAACTTACAGGCAACCAGTTCAAGGGAATATAAAATATGAAATCCATTCAAGTTTAAATTGGCTCTTTATTTACTTCTGTGGAAAGTTGGTTACAGAGGAAATAAGTCTCGTGTGCTGCCAGAATGTTCTTTGTGCATGCAGTCAGTAGGTTGACTCAAAAATTGCACAGTGTGACATGAACTGAATAATTTTCGACCCCGTACCCGGCGATGTCTTCAGAAGATGCATCGTCTGAGAAGACATCACTCTGAAGACATCACATACAAATATCCATGTAGTCAACCTGATTCCAACCTTTTTAAGTGTTTGATCACAAGACCTATTTATATCGTTCAATGCTCATGTACACCGACTTACTCATTAGCCTGCATGGTATATCCTTGTCATAACCATGGTATCTCTTTCATCCAGACGTCTTGTATCTGGTTTGCGTACATGCCATACTTCTTCCATTCCGTTCATCTCATATGGGCGAACATTAAAGTTATATTCGAATTCCATTTCAACCAAATCTGCTTACATTGCCCGTCATCCTGTAGTCCCTACTTATTTTCCTCATTTCCCAAATTTGAAACCAATCGTCATATTTTCGAGGTAGGCTTACATAATTATAGGAGATAAAATGTAGCACTTTAAAGCCATTGGACACATTCGGTAAACAGTATTGTCCAAGGCCCACACTTCGTGTATCACAACTTAATATAAAATAACAAACCTGTACATATTTAGGCTCGATCGGTCATCGGAGTCAGGAGAAATAAACGGGAAAACCCACCCTTGGTTTCCGCACGTTTCGCCGTGTCATGACATGTGTTTAAAATAAATCCGTAATTCTCGCTATCGAGAATTGATAATTGTTTAATGTTTTCTCAAAAAGTAAAGCATTTCATGAAATAATATTTCAAGAGAAGTCTTTTACCTTTACCTTCTGTAAACCCTGTAAGTTATTTGTAAATCTGTGAACTTTTTTTTTTCTGTTCCGAAAGTGTATAATGGCTTTAATGACTCTGTAAGTAAATATTAGCATGAGCGTGAGCTTCCGTAACAACATACTTCATCAGATACAAGGGAGCTAAAGCTGAAGAGTCGTTACAGATTCATTCTCCGAAGTCTTTTTGAGTAATCATCGATTTGGAAATGCTATCAAGAGAAATTACAAATCGTGAAATGTATGACCACAGACCATTTTCACGCATGATGTATTGTCAACTTAAAATAATTTTATTTATAGACTAAGCCCGTAATATGACAGGGGTTATCACTGTGATTAATTTGTCCTACTTTGACTTTCATACTAGAATCATCTATAACAATAGATTATGAAATAATGCTACTGTCACCACTTCGTTCAGTGAACAGGATGTATAAACTAATGCGCATTTCTTTTATTTTTTATTTTTTATTCCTTTTTTCCCGGGTGAGCTTTTTAATGGCCGCCGTAAATGATGATTGCGCGCCGAATGGTTTCAATTAGACATTGTTCAATTCTATGTTAATTGGAGATATTTAATGAAGCTGTCTGGTCGTAACCTGTACGAATGAATACAGGTGGATCTTGGGTTGAATTGTATCCAATTTATGCAATGAATAGCTTATGATGGCGTTTTCTAAAAGACCTGCGATTAATGGCTTTGTAGCTTGGTTCGAATCGGTTTACGGGTATACCGTAATGGTCGTGCAGAAAAACGGCTATAGTCTGTGAAATATTAGTTTGGCACATTAAAGGGAGGGAATACCGTTGGTAATTACTCAAAATAAGAATCAGACCATAAAACTTACTTGGTAGAAGTACTGCAGCTGTTGATAATGTATAACATTTTGAAATTGCTCCATTGCAATTGGTTTTAGGGAAAGGGATTCGAAAATATTTCAATCTAAGAATTTCTTAGATTTTGTATTCCAATTGCGGATTATTCTTCCTGCATGGACATAACCGCTCCAGATTTGTGGCGATATCTCAAATTTATTTTTGAAATTGACCTACCGCAAACATACCTATGTCTGTTTTTTCGTCTACCCTGTAAAATAAAACATGAAAATAGTATGGAAAATGTCATAAGCTGTGACATACCTTTTGGATTAAAAGTTTCAGATGTTAATTTTTTGTATATATTTACATTTCGTAAAACAATCGAACGGTTCCAAAATCAAAAGGTATACCTTGCCTTTAACCCTGATCTCTTCCTTTCGCATCAGTAAGCCAGGCCAACGTTCAGAAAATGATCTGTTCGTCTACCCGTACAGTCTCTGGTGTATTGCTTGTACAGGGGAGTCATAGGCTTTGTCGACTATTGCCAATTGGCCCAAGTAATCCACCGATACATGCCAATAAGCCTTTTTGAGATATGGCGGACACAATGCTACAACATTTAGGTTTGGGTAAATTTGTGTGTATTCACCAAAACCAAACAGTACACTCCTATCACGTCCGCCATACCTTAAAAAGGCTTATACGAAGGTCTTCCCAAGCTTAAAGGCAGTGGACACAATTGGTAATTACTCAAAATAATTATTGGCATAAAACCTTTCTTGGTGACGAGTAATGGGGAGCGGTTGATGGTACAAAACATTGTGAGCGACGGCTCCCTCTGAAGTGGCATATTTTTCGAGAAAGAAGTAATTTTACACGATATTGATTTCGAGACCTCAGATTTAGAACTTGAGGTCTCGAAATCAACCATCTAAACGCACACAACTTCGTGTGACAAGGGTTATTTTTCTTTCATTATTATCTCGCAACTTCGATGATCGATTGAGCTCAAATTTTCACATGTTTGGTATTTTATGCATATGTTGAGATACACTAACTGGGAAGGCTAGTCTTTGACAATTACCAATAGTGTCCACTGGCTTTAATGCTAGTAAAGTAACATCCACTCAATGGTTATACTTCCGAAAAAAGGGAAAATCTCTTTTTTTTATGTGATTCGTAAGTTTTTGAGTTGTTTTATTTATTAAAACATATATGTGCGGTGTGGTTTTAGGCTTTGTTTAAATGTTGAAGGGATTCATGAATTTAAGAACAGATAACCTTGCCATGTTTCCAAACTAGTTATCGTAGGATTTTTTTTTCGTAGATCCCCAAATCATTTGATACGCTGTGTAGCTTTTGCAGTAAGCTTGCTTACTTGCTAGCCGAGAGCGGGTTGGCAAAGTAACAACTTTAGGCCTACGGTCCAACGTCATGGCTCTGCTTACCACATCATTCTGCGCTTTACGTGTCGTCCTCCTGTAAAGTACGTGATCCTACGGACGGTAAGCGCAGTATTCCGCGGTAAGCAGGAGTCATGAAATTGGTCCCTGGTCATTATCGTATATTTATACACCGTCAAGTGCGTCAATGATCAACCGACCTGCAGTCTGTTTGAATAAGTGACAGGGAGTTAGATATAATGAAGAATACAAAACTCTGGGTTTTTGTGGAGGGTCCGTCTGCTGTGTACAGATTTCATTTTACATGACCCTGTGTGGGTATAGAGGCTGTTTAACAAAATGATGTTAAGTATGACATGTCTGATCATCAGTCACACGATACAAAGCTTAGGTGATAAAAGCGCTAGCATGATGTAGATGATCTGTTGTGATCCGCTGATGAACCCGATTGTGTGTTTGTCAATGACCTTTATAGCAAGTTTGATAACTCATCGTATGCCCCCGGGCTCTCACTTATTGCCGACTTGTTACCCCTTTGATACATGCTGGGTTACAGTTTTGTGCACTTGCGCCCCCCCCCCCCCCCCCCCCATCTACTACCCGACACTTAGACAGATTTCTCGTCACTCGTGTCTGGTTTTCAAAGTCCCTTCATTTTGTTCAGCAATGAGCCCAAACAAGGGCTACGGTTCGAAATTATTGTTGAGACCCGATGTTATGTCTCTCTCCATGTACTTCTTATTTATAAAGTATGCTTACACATTCTAAGGTGGTTATTATGCACGTGGTTTTGAACATCAATTTTTTAAAAGAAAAGAAAAAAACAATCTTGTTTAGAACCGATTCGAACGTTTGTCAGAAGATTTTGGAAATTTACAAATGTCTCTTTCTATAATATTTCTTCATAGTAAATAAAGCTCATATCTCTAAAAGCACACTTACACATCCTAGTACTAGGTGGTAACTTTGCACATGGTTTTGAACATCGGGTTTTGAAAAGGAAAACCGAAAATAAACTGGGAAGAACTAGGCCTACGATATGGAAAACATGTACACACTGCCATTTATTATTCCCAAAAATAGAGAAGCTTGTTATTTGGATATATCGCCACTTGGTCGTTTACCCGTAGTCTTTCAATCCGACCGGTACCCTTTCCTATAGACCCCCATAGTCCGTCACCATGCACCGGATATGAAGTGTGACTGAAGAAAGAGCGGGTTGATCAAAGCGTATTGCCCCGTCCCGTGAGCGCCCGTCTCCGCTTCCTCTCCGCTTAATGACAGCGACAGCCTCCCGCTTCCCGGTGTTTCACTCTCGGAGTCCTTCTCCTTCTCTCTCTATTCTCTCGAACCACCTGGAAGATGCAACGGTGGAGGGTTCCATCCCACTATAGGAAACCTTCTGAACCCCCCCCCCCCCCTCTCAATCTCTCTCTCTTCTTCGTTGTTATATTGGGTGCCTTTAGATCGCCCTGCCTCGGGGCAATATGCCAACAGTTGTCCCCGGATGATGGATCGTAACTTTGCCGTTTTGTTATTACTCCGCCTCTGTATCATCCCGTTGCATATTTCACTCGACCCCTTCCCGACGTCATCTCACATTGTTCCTCTTAATTTTGCCTGTCATGTGCGATCTGTATACAGAGAATGGTCGAGATTTTTCCCTTCTTTTTTGTATATACCCGTCCCGTCTATTTCTAGCTTTAATGAAGCGGGCTGGCGATATTTTTAAGTGACCATCCATAAAGGTAGAGAGAACCCGTTGCCAGCCGCCAAACGCCCGGGGCGATGCTGTTGCTTTATGCACACCACCGGGTCAGTGGTTGGCAATGCTCTCTCTATATACCTCTCGTCATGTATTCAATTTATACCCGTAGCCTTTGAGACGTCAGAGGGAACACAATATTTCCTTTCTTTAATTTAAAAACATTAATTAATTGACAGAAATGCACTGCACATGCGTAGTCACACCTTTAAGTACACGTATTGAATTTTAGATCAAACGAGAACATTTCATTTCATTTAAATTTAGAATTTTTATTAACATTGTGAATTATGTTCCACTTTGCCCACAATAAATGATGGTGCCGCAAATACGAAAAGTTGTTCACATACACACTAAAACAACAGTGTTTGTCAACAAGAAACCAATGTCAACTTTAGCCACATGTTCGTTGAATTCAATGCCTAATAAATACTACAGGTCCAACATATATATTCCAAAGGAAATTATACAGATAGGCCTAGACTGGGTTTAAACCGTCAGCATCAGTAAAATTATCACTATCATCAGAAATCATAGTTGTATACGATAGTAGGCCACTTCAAGAACTGAACAAATAACTTGAATTGGATTGAGCGTTCCAATAAATAACTAAGTGTTTCCACAGGGTATCGGTAACAATTTCTATGATAGCTTTTATCAAGTAAATCTTAGATGTCTTTTTGTAAAGACGTTTTGAGTGAGATGCAAGATCTATATTGAAAATGTCTTCATAAATGAGTTATGGCGTCGTGTTAGTTTCCAATGGCCGCAGTCCGAAGATTTCTAACTCATGTTTTTGCCCTCCATTGGGCTTTAAGATTTGATGAATGGGTTTATTTTGTCAAAATAAATGGAGCCATTTGGGCGCCAGGAAAGATCTTCATGTATATCCATTGACAAGCCTGATGCGGAGGCAACAAATGTGATTGCCTCTATGCCCCCTAGTCAAACTTCCTCATAGGGTGCCCTTTACCAAGGAAAAAGATGCCTTGGTGCCCTTGCCCTTTTTAAAACGAAGCATGACAGGTCTGTATTTGGATTATCGCCTTTATTCATACTCCATAGTCGACTCCCACTGGTCTTACACCTGCCATTGCGAACTAGGCATCCTTTAGTAACGATGTCACTGAACCTGAAGAATATCGCATGCTCGGATAAGTCTGGCCTCAGACTCGGTAACATTAGGATGTAGCCTTCTCATCCACACTGAAGTTGTTTTGAATGATTTGAATTTGATAAATAGTAGTTGACAACTTGTACATATGAGTACACATCAATGCAGTGGACAGGGTATTTGAATTAAAACGTTTTTTTTCCCCGCTATAATAACGACAAACAGTCGTTGATACCAAACTGTTGAAGTCGCAGGGTTACGTCATTCCTTCTATGAGATCACGTTTAACTTATGAATGTTTTAGTTTGGATTCAAACGTGGACCTAATTGATGTAGATCTTAAAAAAATTGAATGTCTGTATGACTATATGCGCTTTTATTTGAACTTTTAATCGTATATAAAAGGTTCGGAACATCTACACATTCGTAATGTTGGTACAAATTAATATTGAATGACCCATTTTCAATCAAATTGAAATACACCCAATAGGTTAAGGCATTAAGCCTATTTGTTGGTTTTCTTTTATAGACCCCATAAGTCAATTGGTTGTCATGTACAAAGCTTCTTGTTTTAGCAACAGTCGTAGCTGTATATGTAGCGTGGCTATTCGCATACGGTCTAATGTGTGTCTTAAAAATGTGAATCCATTTGTAATAAGGAGACCTATAGGTAGTGATGTTGCGATTCATTTAGTGTGGTTTTGCTTACCATAGTCTTCCAGGAACTAGACATTGACACTGACAGTGAGGACTCGGTGTAGTGATCATGTGTTTTCCTGGTGTTTGTTTATTTATGGTAAATGCTATTTCTGGTCGTCCATATATTTCAATTATGCAGCAGTTCTATACACAAATTAGACCAACCCTATCCGGAGCTGTATGGATACCGTAGGTCGTAAACGCCAATTGCCCAAAGTAATAGCCAAACCCGGCAAGGTGTTATTATCATATCACAGTTCATATAACTGTCGTCATAAATCCAGCAGAAATTGGGGACGGCCCATGGAAAAACTTTTGCGATTTTTACTTCTAAACGTATTCAATATGCACAATCACAACAACATGAAACATTTTTAGTCTGATTTCACCAGACCTTGATGATGTTGAGATTTAAATAAATATATAAAACACAAACTGAGCCGACATGGTGCGCTCACCTATACTCCCAACCATGCAAAGTTTCAAATCCAACTTGCGTCTCTTTCGCTGAATTTCATTATCATCCCAAAAAATGTTTGCAAAGCAGTAGTTGTTTATGTCCTGCATGAGCAACAGCAATGTATCATCATCAGTACTGTACATCATCAAGAACAAGGTCTTGTATGTTGAGAATTTCTGTATTAACACTGTCCCGTAAACAGCAGACAACACAACCTGTCATGGTTTGTCTATTAAGTACTACTGTAGTAGTGTGATATGGCTGGCCGCCCGCGGAGCAAAAGCGTGATAGTAGTGTGAAAGCGTACATTGAGCCCAAATCCAACAACACTGATGACCCCACCAAGGTGTCTATTTATCAGATCTTATTTGGGTTTCTTAATGACGAGGGCGGAGGGGGAGGCAAATAATATTTCCTCAGAAGTGTGAATGTGATTAACGGAGAGCTATAAATTATAACCCCAGATCAGAGAGTCTTTTAAGTACGTGGAACTTGGAAACTAGTCGTGTGAGCTGCAGATACATGTATTTGTTGTTTGGATTTTTGTTAATGCAGTTTGATTGTACTTGATAATTGGGGATTTGATGTTCAATACCTAAATGTGTTTGATGGTCGTAATTGCCGAGTGATTAACACAATGTGTCGCTTGATTTGTTGACCATTTAAATCAAGTCTTATCAATGCCTCTAATTTAGGGGGCGTAAAGAGGAACAGAGTAACTGCCTTTTACCGTGTTGGTTGGATCGTTTACAGAAACCCTTTCTCTGCGGTTGGATTGTGGGTGACGTAGATCCAAAATGGCGGGTGGTCCTCCCGTCTGATGTCCAGACCCCACCAGAAGTGTCATTGGGACCCTAAGTGCCTAAAGAAAGCAACCTTATTAAACACCAATTATCCATTATAACAC
Organism: Asterias rubens; assembly: GCF_902459465.1. Lineage (NCBI taxonomy): Eukaryota > Metazoa > Echinodermata > Asteroidea > Forcipulatida > Asteriidae > Asterias > Asterias rubens. The sequence continues at coordinate 15,275,801 of NC_047069.1, forward strand.
ACTTTCAATGGAACTACGATATTTTTAGGGTTTCGGGGAGTCTCTAAAACTTCAGAAAGAAAAGTTTGGGTTGAGTTTTTGTGGATCCAGTATTTTGGTAGGGATTTATATTTGTGCGTTTATTGTGCGCTATACCCCTGGATGTTGACAGAAGCATGGAGGCTTATTATGAAGGAAGTGAAGCCGCGCACACTGTATATAGAAAGGGGTAGAAAGAATGTTTTGTATTTTAGTTTTTTTTCTCCCTTTCCTTCTTCTTTTCCCTTATGATCACTGGCGTCTGATTGCCGAGGAGGTATAGTGTAAGGGGAGTCGTACTCGCTAAGCCGATAGCTTGCCCCAATCCCAGGCTGTGTACTCACAATGTCGCCATGTCAATTAGCACGTTTGATATCCCTGGCCGGGCGAGGACAGACCGCGGCGGGCCGCATCGGGCCCCGGGGACGTTTTAGGGGTAGGGGGGACCCACTGCCCCGCTCCTAAACTTGGATCTCGTGATCCTTGGACTCGGTCGTTACAATTTGAGGTCTCCAAACATTTATTTTTGTAGGTATTTAATGTTTTATGCCAAGTCATAATACCGCGGGATTGGTAGTTTTATGAGCGCCCAGCCCTGCCTCTTTTTAAATAAACATTTTCCTAATGGGTGACGGACAATTTTTATTTAGTGATAGACACGCTCAAGGCATTGCTTTTACAACTTTTATTTTATTAAGTTTTCTTTTCAGGGGGGGGGGGGGCCTTAAACCGCTCGTATTTTATATAAAGTCCAGTGAGCATAATGTGAATGTGACAGTATTAAACGTATTGGGTTTATTCTTGTAAACAGAATCGACAGAGTTCTCCTTTAACGGTTGATGAGAAAATGCTAATTATTTTACCTGATATAATGTGTGTCTGCTAACCCCCCCCCCCCCCCCCAATGGATGGATTTACCAAATGTTCCTTCAATTGTGTTGCCGCCAATTTAAATTTGCGTCTGGAGCGAATTGGCCCTCTCCCGCAATCCCTGCATCTGTTATGTGGATATCGGATTCTGTAAAAAGAAGTAGAAATATTTTTAGACCTACTTGTTGTCAATCAGCGATTTATTCAAATTGGCTATCAAGTGGTATACGGTAGCGGGTGTATGACCACAGCTAAGTAGTTGTTTTCAATTTTCAGTTATAGTTGTTTTCAATTATTGAAGTAATGTACAACTAGATTCTATCGGAGTTTTTTCTTAACAAAACGCGGTGTAGGCTACTAGTACTACTTTAATACTTGGTAAAGATTGGCCATCGTTTGGTTTTTGACAGTAGTCCTGATATAGAGCCAAAACTATCTAGAAAGACACCATTAAAATCATCTTTAAAAGTTTCAGTTGAATTGTGTAGGTTGAGAAAGAAAGTATGCCAAACAAAAAATCTGTCGTGTTTTCATCAACAACATTCGAATTCACCCACCATAAATAGCGAGGTGACCGCGGGTACCAACTGCATGTCTGGCCGAAGCATTCACAAATGGACACCACGGACATTTGAATTTCAAAACGTCGCCTTCGGTAGTCTCTAGAGATTCAAATTTTTACATAGTCTTTGTCTTCGTGATTTTAAATCAACTGGCATTTCAGACGAAATCATTTCGCAGGATGCTTACTATCTTTTGCAATTTTATAACAAAGAGGCTTTCGCATAAAATAGCCCCACTATTTTCGGGGTAATTTTCAAAGTGCGACCCTATACCTTTAATCAATTGGGTCATTACATGTTTGATTAGCTACCACTAGCTGTACTTTTTAAGTTCGGCTCGCCACAAGCTAAAAAGTAAGAAATACAGGAATGGGGAGGGACTTTCCTGGTAAAAAAAAAACTTCCAGTCGGCCCTATTTGCAGTAGCAGTCAACGGGCGACATCGGTATACGGCCCCAGGTGTTGCGAGCACGCCTTCCCACTATTCGACTTACGACACCATGTCAGACCGAATTACTCGTTATATCCCAACCCATGTCCTATCGGGGCACACATAATAATACAAGCAGAGATATTGTGAAAGATTGGCTTTAGAATTCTTTTTCTTTTTTCTTCCCTCCCCCCTACCGGCCGCACACCGTCCAGGATTGTCTTGTCCAGGCACATTAAGATCTTTTCCGGTTCACGAAATGCTAGTTGTGACTTACCCCCGCCACTGTTCTGTGTAGCGTCCAAAATCGTGCACTCGCCATGCCAGTGATATTTATTAAAAAACAAGTGTATAGAAGAAGGGACAAATATATTCGCTGCAGTCAGTAATTGCCTGGTCATTTTGATGAGGGTAGGTTTTGTCATTGTTTTGCGCCTCTGGGCAATGAAGCTCATGCAAACAGCTGGGTCTCTCTCACTTTCTCTACTCTATAGTCAGATGCAGGCCCTTTTGGTTGTCATTGTCGGTTATAAAACTGTCATAAAATACTTATGAAAACAAAACACTGAGGAGTGTCAAAACAGACAGGTATAAGTGGGGAAAAACACAATGCGAAAAAATATCTCGGACAGTCCAGCTCGAAATTAAATAAAAAACGAAATGAAATCTTATCAATGGCTGATTGAAAGTGATTGAAAATAACCGTAGTCTGGTTCGGGTATCCAAGTGCTTTTTTAAACAGTATTAAAGGCACTGGTAATTGTCAAAGACCAGTCTTCTCACTTGGTATATCTCAACATATGCATAACATAAACCTGTGAACATTTGAACTCAATTGGTCGTCGAAGTTGCGAGAGAAAAATGGAAGAAGAAAAAAAACACCCTTGCCGCAAGAGTGGTGTGCTTTCAGATGCTTGAGTTCGAGACCTCAGCTGAGGTCTCGAATTCAATTCAAATATTTTAGTGAGAAATTAATACTTCTTTCTCAAAACTACGTTACTTCAGAAGGAGCCGTTTCTCACATTGTGTTATACTATCAACAGCTCTCCATTGCTCGTTACCAAGTAAGTTTTTATGCTAACAATTATTTTGAGTTATAGAGTTTAGTGCCTTTAACCCCCCCCCCCCCTTTTTCTTTTAACACACTGAGTGACCGGCCCCCTCTCTTAACACTGAATAAGTATTGATACCACAACAAAAACAAACAATTGCACCCGAGGTTTTGTGTCCAGGGCCGCCGTATACAATATTCAGGAGCGAGTTGTTTCTATGGTAAAACACCCCCAGGCACTGGACGGGGGTAGACGGGAAGGCAAGAAGTCAGTCCGGTACTGAATGGACACATCGACTAAAACTCTTGTAACTTCCTCAAATCCATGAAAAGATGCCATTTTCTTTCTTTCTCCGGCGGTATATCTTTTTTTCTTTTTTTTCTTCTTTTTTGGATATCGTTTTCAAATGAGACGTGTGGGCTGCGCTTTGTAAAAAATAAAAAAAAATAAAAAAAATAAAAAAAAAAAGCAGCGGAGAATGTCGGCTCGCCAAAGAAGGGGAATAGTCAAAGACCCTTGCGGCAGTTTTGTCTTGGGTTTAGTTATGGCTTGTGGAACCGTCAAGATGGCCTAAGGGCCACCCAGCTTGGCTTTCTTTGTTTCCTTAAACACCTGCCCCTATAAACTTGGTGTATCCAGTCTTGTATTATTATGTAGAAAGATCACATTTTATTGTGTGCAGTGTTGAAAGGAGCTGTACTTTGATACACAGTTGCGAGGTTTTTTATCTCATCAAGTTTTGTAATTATTTGAGTGATGCTGGGGGTCCATCGTTATCAGATATTTTATCTTTTGTTATCAAATGAATTGATTGACCGAGTTTTGGATTTAATCAGTTTGTTTCAAATTAAAAATTCTTTGAAAGAAACGCCGTGTATATGTTGGGGTAATTTTGCAGCATTGACGAAAATTATGAATTGAGTTTTATTGTAATTTTTTTATTTTTTTTTATTTAACAGCGCAGCGCCAATAACAGGATGGATACAAAATATTCAACATTATAAAACATTTAAAAGTAACAATTAGTTATAGGAAAATAAACAAACACAAAAACAGCACAAGTCAAGAGAGTGGGGCCTCAAATAAAAACAGACAGAAATCATGCAAGACCTAATTAAGGCAGTGGACAACATTGGTTATTATTCAAAATAATTATTAGCACAAAACCTTACGTGGTAACGAGTAATGGGGAGCTGTTGATAGTATAAAACATTGTGAGAAACGGCTCCCTCTGAAGAAACGTAGTTTTTGAGAAAGAAGTATTTTTTCCACGAATTTGATTTCGAGGTCTCGAAATCCAGCATCTGAAAGCACACAACTTCGTGAGACAAGGTTGTTCTTTCTTTTATTATTGTCTCGCAACTTCGATGACCGATTGAGCTCAACTTTTCACAGGTTTATTATTTTATCCAGATGCTGAGATACACCAAGTGAGAAGACTGGTCTTTGACAATTACCAATAGTGTCCAGTGTCTTTAAATGACAATGGACTAGAGTGGCAAGATGGGCGAGGGGAGGGCTGGAGCACTTGCTTGACTTGATTGAACATAATATTGTTATGGGGGCTACACATTAAAGTAGCAAGGACGGGGATACACAGTTGTACTTATTCGTGAATTCATTTATTTTATTTAAACCATTGTTAGAGTATAGCCCATCCAACACCGCCGAATAGTAAGGGGCCACACAATCGTTTGTTTGAAACGTCTCATAAAGGAAACTTTAAACTTCAAAGGAAACCAAACAAAGTGCTTTTTGACGAAACTCTAGAGGGCAATAAATTGTTTTCAATGCTTAGTGCCCGTGATAGACCCAGTTTCTCGAATCAAGATTAATCCGCACGTAGATGCAAACAGCACATGTAATAAACTACAACAAGGTCATATTACTTTGTAAAGACGGAAGATATATTACGTATGCTTCAGCTGCGTCAATGGAAAGTTTCAAGATTTTTAGTCATTTACTCAACTTGATCGTCTGATTTTTAACCAAGTGATGTGTTAACACCAATCTCTAAATGGGGTAGACCTATATAATCAAGATATCGTATGTGCAGGAACTTTGATGCATTTGATAAAACTTGTTTGTATTTGGAGCTATTTCCAATATAGAATTAACAAATTTATGGACACACACACGTGGAGTAAATTGTATTTTCTTCTCTTTCCACTGAAATGCGAGAAATTTTACGCGCGGGACAAAGCGACAAATTGTTCACGTTGACGGTACATCATGATTTTGTATTTGCCCAGGGTCGCCGCGCAATCAGCCTGGGTGTAGTGACGCATCCATCCAGACCCGGCTGCCCACTTATTCAATAATCGGCCCAGAGCAGTATACATTTCGTGATCTTGTGAGCTATCCACTTCTATTATTACCCTCAACCCCTCTTTTTAACCACTCTCAACGGCCTGTAATCCGGTTTGCAAGCACTACCACAAATGAAAACGAATTCTTAATGCAATTGTCTGGGATGATCGGCGACTAAGTTGTGTGTAGCCCCGCACCTTTTTTTTTTTTTTTTTTTTTTTAATACCGCCGAGGATGTTCTCGTGTATGCAAAAACGAATCGGCCGTCCACTAATTCGCTTCTCATGTCACAGCTTCTTCGTTTTTTTTAAATATCATTTATAAACAAACTCACACACCATCTTCGTGTGTGACCCCGGGGGCGATGTGGCGGTCCTCTCGATCTTTACCTTCAAGAAAAGAAGCCGATCGAAATTGAGTAACCCAGGCACGGACACCCCCGTCCGTCCACGGTGTCCCTTTTTATAGACCGAGAGATGCTGTGGATCACGATTCTTGCCGGAGCGTGTTCTTCCATCAGGAATCTTGATTGCTCTTCCTTATACTCAGATATTAAAATATTCTTATATTCCAAGATTCGTGATACTTTATGAAGTCTCTCTCCCAAGCACTGATGAGGCTTCCGACTCGTCGGAATGAGAGAGATTAAATATGAGTGGAATTTAATCAATGTATATGGGAGCTAGGCAGTAGCCAACAATATCCAAAGACGAGACACAAGTGACCTAGTACGCAATTTGTTTTCTTCCATGTACATCAAAATTGCTAATGTCGAAGTGCTTTTCAATGGGGAAATTTTGTTTTCTAAACCGATTCAAAAAAGCGCTCAGGATTTTTTTTTTGAGAATGGCAATTCTATACTTTAAAAAAACTTGCGACCGGTACGCACTTAGTGGTGCATTACTGCCCTGTCCATGTTCGGGAACATTCATTAGAAACTATCTGTGCATGGCGTCGCTCTGTGTGTGATGTCCACTTCGCCACCGATTGTTGCAAAGTAATGTTTCAGCTTAAAATGTTTTTATTTATTGTTGACCGCAAATTATCCTATCCCATTAACGTACCCTTTTAAACTACTCACGAAGGGTCTGAACCTGCTTTGCATCGCATACAGGGATACTTTGAGTTTACAAAAAAAGATCCCTCAATGGGACATCAACAACGATGTATAGAGAAAACGAACTTGCCGGCGGCCTCTGGTTAGCAAAATACGTGCTCCCAGATTGCCAAAACAATATGCGTCTGAAGATGAAAGTAACATGCAACCCTACGGCTACAACAGCATTAACGGCGGTAATGAGGGGGCGAACTGGGCAAAACTGTAGTCATGTACAGTAGTGTCATCACTCATACGCTATTTACTGCATGGAGTAGTAGCAGGTACCGCTCCCTGCCGGGCCCTAGATACCATATTCTTCATCCCCCCGAAAAAGAAAAAAAAAACCTTTCCGACGGAACTCATCCGGAAGATTGCTTGTGATATTCCGGGAGGGAGGACGTTCACCCACGGGCTTGTTACAAACGAAACACGGCAGTTTACTTTATGGAACGAATATAGAGAGACGACAAAGCACGTCATAACCGATGTCTTCCAAGTCGACGCCTTCTTGTAAAAGGGACGTTTATTAAATGGTTTTGCTTACGGGCTTTTTTTTCTTTACTGTCTTGGCTGAATCTCTGCTCCAAAGATTGTATTTATTTTGTGGTTCAATTTAAGACTTCAAAATGCCAGTAGGCTCTTACTATGTGAAGAAACAAGATAATTAAAGACGGGAAATCTACAGTGAAAAGTGTAGTCCCGTAACTAAAATAATGTCTTTGGACACTTCAATGCTCATGTATGCAAGTTACTAAACAGGTTAAGCCGTAGCAAGGATTTTAAATAATTGTTACATAGTAATAGATGGAAATTTGCATCGGGGATAAAGAATATTAATTTTGGTTTTACCCATATACACCGATGTGTGTAAGCAATGTATACTCAGTACGAGCTCTGCGAAAATAGAAATCACAGGCATACTACTCAGGCGGGATTCGAACCCACGACATTTGCAATTTCTTATCAGTTTCTAGAGCTGTTTCTTATCAGACTGGTCCATTTTTAATAACATTTGCTTGTGGGATGACAAACTCAAAGCTTTTTAGGGAAGTAATAGAAGATGCAAAACTCTCCAGTTTCCAAACAAAGCTATCATTATCAAAATCCCTAAAAGCTGTAAGTTTAGTTTGTTGATTTAAGTGATATACTACACTTAAGGAAAATCACGATTTTTTTTGGCTCAACGAGTTATAGGTGTGATTCATACCTTTTTTTTTGTCGTGTAAATTTAAACTGGAGGTATTTATCCTGCAAACTCTCCGGGGCCATTTTATACAGCAACCATCTCCATCAGTATACCGTTCGTGTTGACTCAGTAACCGTACCTTTATGAAACACTCGGAGTAAGATGTCCGCGGACTGGCGAAATGTTACCTGTTTAATCGACGAATATCAGGCTGAGCTAGGAGACGGGACGCAATGCGGATTGGTGACACGCGGAGAGGCCAAAGAGAGCAAGTCAACACGATTTCCGTGCGATAAGCCCGTGGGTTATTATAAAGCGTATGTATTCAACTGTAGGCCTCTCGAGGCCCGGGATACAAAACGTGCTGTTTATGAATTGTTGTAAAGAGGGAGAACTCACTCTGTACAGGATCAGCAGAAAGTACAACTTATAGCTATTATAACACCTCAATGGGTGTTCAATGGTCATACATGGTAAAAGCAGTGGACACTATTGGTAATTACTCAAAATAATTATTAGCATAAAACCTTACTTGGGGTACCAAGTATATGGAGAGCTGTTGATAGTATAAAACATTGTGAGAAACGGCTCCCTCTGAAGTAACGTAGTTTTCGAGAAAGAAGTGATTTTCCATGAATTTGATTTCGAGACCTCAGAATTATAGATTTTGAGGTCTCGAAATCGAGCATCTGAAAGCACACAACTTCGAGTGACAAGGTTGTTTTTCTTTCGTTATTATCTCGCAACTTCGAAGACCAATTGAGCTCAAATTTTCACAGGTTTGTTATTTTGTGCATATGTTGAGATACACCAAGTGAGAAGACTGGTCTTTGACAATTACCAATAGTGTCCATGTCTTTAAACCTGTGTAAGTTAGGATTTTTTTCACCTGCAATACTAATACAGTATTTTAGACTTGATTGGATTTTTCTTTTCACAATTAAGATAGTCTCCCGAATTCCGAAATCTTCTCTGCGGCAGTTGAGTAAATAGTGAGACAAGTTCTCAAAGAACAAATCTACACCGCGAAGTGCATGTCGATATAGGCCTATTATTATTCACATTGTGTTGCCGCAAAATTACATTACGATATTTCAGATTGATGTCAACTGTTTTTGTGAAGCGAGAAATTAAAACTTATTGGGATTAATATTTTGTCCAAAGTACCTGGTTTAAGTCGGCAATTTGTGTGTCGCATTCAATAATACCATAAACGTTTCATATGACTGACACACCGCCAATACTCAAGCACTATGGCGCTAGATGTACGTTTAGTCTTTTATGTGATAGTTCATTTTAGGTCATGATTGGTCTGGATAGTACGTAGTGTAAAAAAACACCTCTCATTTTAACTCAACAAGGCCTTGGTAAGTGATTGCAGAATTTACCTATTTCCAGTCGTATGACATTTTTCTTTATAAAAAGCACGTTGGAACAGATTGGTTGAGACATGAGAGGTCACTGCCACGTACAATTAGCAGAATATCTTCAGCTTTCCTTAAATGGTCACATTTCTCTGGCTGCCTCGGAGCATGGCAGCAGAGATGAATTCTAAAAACTCGTAGTCCGATTGCTATTATGTGATCTGACAACCCACGAGTGATCGTGCAGCCACATTAATCACTAATCAAAGAAAAAGTCAACATCTTGTTAACATGGCGACGTCCAGGCCCGGCACAACACCGTCGGGATATCAAACCGAACTCAGCAGTGGATATGAAGAAGAAAAAAATCCCATGCACAAAAATTGTCTCCGGTATGCCCCTGCTGGCCGCGGACAATCAGTGAGCGAATTACGGTTGGTTTGGGGTTGGTTTGGGTCCCCCCTCCGCAGCTCGATTACTCAAACTAAACAGACATGTCTCCCCTCTCCTGTAAAAAAAAACAGGTGTATACTATAGCGATTGAATCATTTTGCCGGGTTTGATGTAGGTCAGTGGTAAGTCTAGTCAGCGATGAATGGTAATCATAACTACGGTCAGCGGTCATTGACATTACCCTGGGATTTCGTATTATGGCAATAATACATCCCTCTAATGCTGGAGATACCACGATTGTAACATCTGTGAGATTAAGGTACACCTTGGAAATCGAAATAGCCAACAGACTGCGTTGATATCAACGTTATGAATGGCTATTACTTACTGCTAAGACGTTTTACCGGTACGTAGCACAAATTCATTCAAGGATAGTTTAAGATTAGAAGTATTTTATTCACGATGCAATATTTACTAATCAGTTCAAAAAGAAAAATAGTGAATAGACTGCGTTGACATCAACGTTTACTCACTCTGAATAGCTATTACTTATTTTAATTACTGTGCTACGTTTTACCGGTATGTCGCACAAATTCACTCATCTGATGGTTTAAGATTGAAGTATTTTATTCCCGATGCAATAGCTATACCTCTCAGTTCAAAAGCTGATATTGTTTATGAAGAAGGACGAGGAATGGAGTCAGATTTGGGAAGCTCTTTGCTTTAATATGTAACGTCAAATTTACACAGGCGTCCATATTTCGTTACTGTTTTACCACTTTCTTTTTGGACAAAAACTGTTTTAGTGTATCTAACTCTTATTCGCTGAGATATATGTGTCGCCCTCCCTTTGTTTTATTGTACAGATCAATGTAAAGCCAAACCAGGAGTATAGAATACATTGATATCCCTTAGAGACAATTGGAAATGCCTACATGTTTAGAAAACAAAATGGCCTCCAAGCAGGGTCATTGGTTTAATCAAACAAAAGTTTGGCACTAACGGGCTACCCTGGTGTGTAGACCTATATTCATTGCGATGTGGGCTGTCAGTAGAAAGTCTGTATACATGAGACCTATATTATAATGTGACACCGTTATCTTGCTTGTCACTACTGTGATTTTTACTCATCGTAATTTTCCAATCGCAAGATTCAGATTGTTTGTCCACGAGCGATACGGAGGAAGTAAAACAAAACACAGTCCAGCTATCAAATCTTAGGTTCCATGCTCTTGATTCGGTCTCTTTTTCATCTGATTCTTCTTCTTCTCTCTCTCTCTCTCTCTCTTTTCTGCCTCATCGTCTGTGTAAGCGACCTGCCGATATTTTCATTTCCGCTTTGGCGTATTCAGCGGCGGCCTCGCACCTTAAGAAGTTACCGATCGCCGGCAGTCAGTTGCGATACGCGCCGGCGGACTGTTACAGTTAAGCTTCAGAAAATTGCACTTTCTTCCCCCGAGCTGTTATCTTTGTTGGTATGGTCTCTATTGGGTGGCTTTCTCTGTTGATGTCTTTCTTTATACTTGGAGCTTCCCTATATATCCTCTTTTTTATGGGTTTACGGATGGAAGGAACAGTCTAGCGGTGCATGTCAGGCGTAAAGCAACGCTTACAGCTCATCGGAGGTTCTGTAAACATTGTCATGGATATACGGCGTGGTGTGACTGGCAGCGTTTCCTTCAAGTCTTCTTCATACTTCGCTCCGATATTGGCTACTTCAAACCCGCAAACCCATTACACACACACCAGACGGGTTGTTACCTACGGTATTTTTTTCCCGGTGTCTCGGGGCGCTGTACGCCAAAGTTGAGATAAATAACCGTGTCTTGAAAATCGGACGTTAATTGCAAACATGGCGGCAGAGGAGGGAGTTTTTATAATAAGAGAAAACGCCTGAGATAGAGTAGCCCTGAAGAGGTGCGACCTTATGTCCGTTTCCCTCGCCTCGGATAGAAGGCTGTACCATGGATTTCAACCAGTGTGTTGCTCTCTTAACAACTTTCGTCGCTACTGAGCCCTCTAGCTTTTGGGGTTTGTTAATCCTCGTTTGCGTCAAAATGAATACAGTATTGCGGCTTTGTAATGTAAATAGACACTGCTAAACGTGTCATCCAGTTTGCAAAGTTAGCACCGTGTCTGTGCTGGTAGGCCTATTTGGATGATGACCAAAAGATTGTTGGAATTTGTATTTTATAATGGAAATTTAAGCAGAAAAACCTGGATGTATTTTGTGCAGGCATGTGATTTGTCGGGATTTTTCACTGATCTCCCTGCGCCTCAACACCATTCTTGAAAGAGGCAAACTTGCCATCACAGAGATGGACAAGACGTTGTTGTAACTAAACCTCACGATATATATATTTGTAATGGTGTAGAGAGTCTGTAAACCTTTAAAATGTAACATTGTGTACCGTCTGGGAGCTTTATATTCGAACCAAGAGGAAATTGTTACTCAATGTTGATTCACTTCTTTTTCATTTCCATGCAATCCTGTTCCAGGTTTTGTATGATTGTGTTGTTGATCCTTTTTATACAATATGGGTCCGATACTGTGATCGGTCACTATAGACCTTTATTATGCTGCCTCCATCTTGGTCATGTTCCTAATATCGAATATATAATGAATGCTAATAATCATTTTGAAAAAAGGAACCAGACTATTTTGTTCTTCCAGCCTCGGTTTGGTAACACTGATATCAACGGGAGAAATTCAAGATGGCTGCACCGTGATAAAGGTCTATATAAGAGAGCTACCAACTCTTTTTGATTCTGCAGAAATTTCCCTGAAAATGAAAAAAATTTTCCTGATTTTGATGAGCAAAATGGTAATTTTCCCCTATAGTATTGTGTGGAAAGTAAATTCCATCTCCCTGATTATTGTACAAAATCTTCCTGATTGCAAGATGCAAATGTTGGCATCTCTGTAGTTAATCTACGAGGAGGATGGTAAGCCGATGTTGTTGATTTTTGTCATATTTTGACAGTATTTTGGCCATGGTCTTGTCTATTGAATTCCCTGAGGTCATTTCCGAATAGGCGGCTTTAGCTACGGCTTCGGCTGGATCGCCGCGGCATCATGCAATGAAGCATACCCTCTTAGAAACAGACGTAGCCGTAGACTTTAGCTGTAGCCGCCAATTCGTATTCAGCCACAATAAACCAGGGCTCCATTTCTTGGTTCTGCTTACTGCCGAATTCTGCGCTTACAATCACGATTCCCCGCTTACTGCAAGCGCCGAATTTCTGCGCTAGCCTTGTAAGCGTAGAATGCCTAGTAACGTAGAGTACGCACGCGCAGAAGCCATCACTCGCTGCTAACCCGTAAAATACGCTTGCCGTAAGCACAGAATTCCCTGCTTCCGTAAGCGCAGATTCTGTGCTTACGGTAAGCAGAGCCATGACATTGGGCCCAGTCGTAGTGCTCTTGCTGGTGACTGCATGCAGGAGCCTTTTAGCTAGCCTTGCATGACACAGTGACAATGATGGACACGTTGTAATTAAGGTTACGCATTGCATTAGTCTAATTAGGGCTTCGTCCGGATTCAAACGGATCCCACTGCATACCAATAAATCCCTGTCTTATAAAATTATCAAATTAACATCGGCAATCTGGCATTCTTGTAGTCCGATTACTAAGACTAGAGATAAGCAGCCCTGTTGGAAACTTAGAGTAGTTTTTTCTCTCCTGTGGCTGCATGACTGTGTGTTCAGTTGGTGGCTGCATTGTAACATGTAAAACTGTTCGGAAATTGAGCGCAACAGATCGGAAGCATTCGGTAGCAGATCGTGGTAATCCAAGTCACAGGCTTAGATCCGACTCTCCTTAGCCAGATAAATACGACATTGAAATAGATAGGGCCTCCTGAATCTATATAATAATTTAAGGCTATGTAGCTTAGCTGTGACACAGCCGGTTTGAAAAGCGAAAGGTCAAATGACGCAGGATTATGAAAATGCGCAGTCAGGGAGGTTTCATTTTGCGAACCTGGCGTTGGCTCGTTGTGGTGAGAATATGAACTGACGAGTTTAGCTATTGTAATTGCGGGATGGATTTCTAAAAACGTTTTCTGTTTTTGAAAAATAATAAGTATATGCGTTTCCCTCTATCCCTATTCTAACCGTATGGTCTGACATTTATGCTCAGTTGTGAAGTCAAGCATTATTTATAGTCACGGCAATAATGTCAAGGGTTATTCCCCCACCCCCCACCCCCCAAAAAAAAATTTATTACAAAAAAATGTATCTTTGTGTCGAGCAGATCAGTTCGTATTATACACTCTGGACAGTGTTTTTGAAATCACACAAATTTGCGCAATGATGATGCATCATTGTATTAGAACACAACCGCCAGTGTCTAAGTATGTTACGTAATTAGTACACACTGTGGCCAGTGGCTAGCAAGGTAATGCAATTCTGCTGACACTATTAAACCCAACGTCTGGAGATATGTTTGCCGTCGTTCCATGTCCTCTGTGAGGACACGTTTTGTTTCACTAGCTACACTGCTTACTGCATGAGATAATACGATGATGAAAAGGCCAGAAAATCTGATTTTAACAATTAATTTTGTCAAAGGCGTAAACATGGTATCAATGTGGCGATATAGACACAGCATGCTTCGTCAAAAAAAGTTATGCAGTATGACGTCATTGTAGTGTAGGGCGCCCTCAGTTATTGGGACCATTAGCAAATCCAGTGTGCCATAATATGCGTTTTCCATGTACTCATAGCCGCTTTACCTTTAAAATGGCGGCGTGGTGACGTCATTGCATCAGAGGTCTATTGACTATGAGACTTTTAGCCTTACGTCTTGATTTACACCAATCATTAATTTGAGTCAACTATAAATAGAGTCGGTGTTGAAAATTGAACTATAAGTTTCAATAGTAATGTCACTTTTCCCCCGTTACATCACGGCCAGCTCTTGCTCAACATCCGCGTTCACATGGCTCTATCCATTAATCTTATTCAATGACTTGAACCTTAATGAGCTCAGAATGTCAACTTGAACCCCGCCTAGACCTGTTCACTGTATCCTCAACCACACGGCGAGTCCAGGTGCATTACCACTGGCTGTAACGAAACGGCACTGCGGTGCCCCCCCAGACGTCAACCAACAGGCGTCTGGCAATCGTCTGGCACCGCTACATCTTGATTGACCTTGACAACGCAGCGAGGATATGCCGTGATTTCTTTTGACTTAGCCGTAGGTCGTTCAGGTGTGCCGTCTTATGCTGATATTAACGGCCAGGCTGTGACTGTAAGAGAGAGAGAGAGAGTCACCACGGTAAAGGGGTGTGCAAACCCGGTCTCTGACGGGTGTCCTCTTGGGGGATACCGAGCCCTGGTTCACGCTCGGTTTCCTCTCGGAATGCCAACTCCAAGGGTTTTCCTTTCTGGTGGTGGACTACTCTCTGCACGGGGCTGCAGCGGGTGTGAATTACATTGTTTGGGCACGGGCCAAGCCGACCCCCGTTGATTAGGTTATATAGAGACACCTTTATGACTTTGTAGTGTTGTGTGCAACATGGAGCTGTGAATGGCTCTACTGATTGGCGCCACGTGCTCGTAGCTACATTGATGTAAGCCATGTGTGTTTTGTGTAGTCTGTTAATACCAGTTAGATCTGCATTAATGGTTAACCTTGGGTTGACTTTGAATTTGTTCCTGCAGTTCAACCAGAGAGGTTTCAATCATAGACCATGTTTCATCCTTTGACAGTTTTTGGTTCAGTCAGTTCAGTTGTTGTGATGATTGCTCTGTATAGGAGGGTGTGTATAACACTGGTAAGAGTACAACATATCGATATTCACCGATTTGACCACAACGTGTGGTTTAATATAATGATGGTCGTGGTGGGAAACCCCCTTTAATATATTTTTACTTGAAATGCAATGGTTTTTGAGAAATTAGTCAACAGTTACTTTTGCAAGTCTAAACTCAATTACAGTTATATGTTTTATTAAGGATTTGTCACAATTTTTTGGTAATCTCCAGTTTTACATTTTATTTTATTTTTGTAGGCCTAAAGTGATTTCCAGATTTTAAGATTCTCAGATTTTATAATTATTTACAAAGCCATCAATGGCCCTCCACAATACCTCACTGATCTCATACCATTTCGGTCATCTGCTCACGGTCTTCAAATAAACTCCTTGGGAGTGTTCCCAACTGGAAACGATCTCCTGTACACATCAAAACTACCCCAATTGCGAACATTTCAAAAAGACCCAAAACTCCCTTATACCCGTAAGACATGTTCTATATATCTCGTTGTCAAAGTGCCTTTGATGAGCATATAGTTTTAAAGTTCTTGTCCCTGTTCCCAAATGGAAACTTAACCAAATATGGCCGCCGTGCATTTTCCAGTTCGACGCCCAATGGTATGGAACGATCTCCCTACACACATGAAAACTTCCCCAGTTGCGAACATTCAAGACGAGACTCAAAACTCCTCATAAGGCATTTTCTATCCCTCTCTTTGGCAAAGTGCTTTTGAGCATATATTGTTTAAAGTTCTTGTCCCTGTTCCCAAATGGAAACTTAACCCCTATGGCCGCCGTGCGTTTTCCAGTTCGACAC